>NC_079396.1:1720532-1953032 GCF_029220125.1 Pseudoliparis swirei
CTGAAAACCGGTTTGGTGAATGAGGCCCATCGGTACCACTATGTCTGTTCCTGGGTGTTCGATAGCTCCAGGAAGAAAATAGTCCCGCACATGAAAACATCTGGCCACGTAAAAAAAATGTTGGCTCTCGTGATATAATGAGATGTAACTGTTAATGATGGATTTAAAGAGAAGAGATGCTAAGCTAAGCTAACCGTCTCCACAACCGATCCTCATAGAACGTGGTCATGATGCAGCCCTGTGCATTTGACTCTCCTTGTCCTCTTGTAAAGTTCACCACATGCTTACCATCCTTTTGACTCCGTGTTAACCATAAAGCACCGATTCTACCCAGATGCCCCGGGACTGGGAGGAGGTGCGAGTCACGGTGATCCGCCCGGGGCCGATTCCCACCAGCAGCCCCTGTGGGAACACCATCCCAGACGACGACCGGCTCACCGTGTCCCTGCCGGCCGGAGCCAGGTCCGTGGCTTAAACACACACACACACACACACTGGCTGAACGCTAACCGCGTGCTTCCTCCCGCCTGCAGGTTTGCGGTCCCTCCTCACGCCGTATGTCTGGAGAGAGGCGTGACGTACACCCTCCGCTTCGAGTTCAAGCGCTACCACGACGCCAACAGCATCCTGAACGGGGCGGCCGACGCCGTCCTCCTCGTGGACTCTGTGAGGAGAACCTAGATCATGGACTTGTGAGGAGAGAGCCGGCCCTCTCCTCTTCTTGAATCTCCCCGTTCCTCCGCCCCAGATCGCCTTGATGCCGCGCCCCTCCTCCCTGGAGATGTTCAACGCCGGCGACCCGGCCTCCGACAACAGGAAGCAGGCGTACGCGCGGTACCGCTGCCACGAGGCGGCGAAGGGCGTCGCGCGCCCGGCGATGAGCGACACCTGCGCCAAGCTCGTCGCCAGCATGTCGGCCGTCGTGAATGACGGGGCTCTGCGTGAGTGGAACACTGACCTTTACCCTGACCCCTGACCTGTGGAGGGAAATAAAATAACCTCATTATCGGGATCAGGGTCATTATCTAAATGTTTTAATGTGTGGTATTTCTTTAGATGTTTACTTCTTCTTCTTCTTCTTCTTCTTCCCTCCTCCCAACAGCTTGTAGTTGTGACCTTCAGGGCTCCACCAGCTCCATGTGCGACGTGCGCGGTGGCCAATGCCACTGCAGGCCCAACGTGATTGGTCGACGCTGTGACCAGTGCGCTCCAGGAACTCACGGCTTCGGACCGTCGGGCTGCATCGGTGAGACGCCCAGACCCCTTGATGCAGCACATGGTGCTTATTTAGGGCTCGGCGGGGCCTCCAGGTGAAGCTCCTGGATCTCAATATCGGTACACACAGAAACATGGAGGGCCATCTGGAACCGAACATGGTTCCTCAGAGTGACGCCATGGAAGAACCGTTTCTGGTTCCTCACAGAACCTTTCAAACCAGAGATTTTAAAGTGTGATATATTTTTTTTAAAAGGAAAGATTATCCAAGTTGTGAATGTGTCCAACAGTTTTCAAACCTGGAGTCTTTTTATTTCATCACACTAAAACAGTAAACAAATTAATAATTACTTTTTAAAGTAAGAAATCATTATTTTTAATATTTTAAAGTCACAAATAAGAAAAATAATCTGAATATTTGTGATATATACAAAAGGAAAGAAGGAAGGAGGAAGGAAGCTTTAAAAAAACATCCTACAGTAGTAAATAAACACAGCAACAGGGAACGTAATACAAAACTACGGAAGCCCCGGTAAACCAAAATTAGGGAGATTTTCTATATGTGATTTAAAAAGAAGGAAACATGGAGAAACTCTATTAAAAAGTCATAAACACACAAACAGAACCATGAAGGTGCATCTGGAACCGAATATGGTTATTCAGAGTGATAACAGAGAAGAACCATTTCTGGTTCCTCAAAGAACCTTTCAGGGTTCTTTAGAGAAACATTTCCTTAAAGAGTTCTTCAAAGAACCCATAAAGATGTCTCGTAGAACCTTCAAAACATGTTTCTCTAAGGCACCATTTCTGGTTCCACAAAGAACCTTTCAAACCAGGGTTCTTTAGAGAAACATTTCCTTAAAGAGTTCTTTAAAGAACCTATAAAGATGTCTCGTAGAACCTTCAAAACATGTTTCTCTTAGGCACCATTTCTGGTTCCACAAAGAACCTTTCAAACCAGGGTTATTTAAAGAACCATTTCCTTCAAGAGTTCCTCAAAGAACCTATAAAGGTGCCCCAAAGAACCTTCAACAAATGGAAGACCCGTTATAGTTCTGTACTCTTTATTTTGCGCGTTACCTGCCGTGTTCAGATTCGTTTGCCTCTGGCGCCCCCTGCTGCCTCCCAGTAAAACCTTTTACTCAAACGATGTTTTCCCTGAACCCTCTTTCTACTTCCTCCATTTGATTCCTTCTCCTCTCCACTTCACTCCCTCCTATCACTCCTCTCCTTGTTCCCTCTCCTCCCTCGTTCCCAGCCTGCGGCTGCAGCTTGGAGGGATCCGTGACGAGACTCTGCGACAAGTTCTCGGGTCAGTGCCGGTGCCGGCCCGGAGCGTTCGGCCAGCGGTGCGACGGCTGCCAGGCGGGTCACTGGGGCTTCCCCAGCTGCAGGCCGTGCCTCTGCAACAGCCACGCAGACAGGTGTGACCAGAGGACCGGAGCCTGCGTCAGCTGCAGGGACAACACGGGAGGAGACACCTGTGACAGGTGAGGAGGGGGGAGGAGACATGTGTTACAGGGGAGGAGGGGGGAGGAGACATGTGTGACAGGTGAGGAGCGGGGAGGAGACGTGTTACAGCGGAGGAGGGGGGAGGAGACATGTGTTGCAGGGGGGGAGGGGGGAGGAGACATGTGCTACAGCGGAGGAGGGTGGAGGAGACATGTGTTACAGGTGGGGAGGGGGGAGGAGACATGTGTTACAGGTGGGGAGGGAGGAGACGTGTTACAGGTGGGAGGGGAGGAGACATGTGTGACAGGTGAGGAGGGGAGGAGACGTGTGACAGGGAGGAGGGGGAGGAGACATGTGTTAAAGGGGAGGAGGGGGGAGGAGACATGTGTTAGAGGTGGGGAGGGGGGAGGAGACATGTGTGACAGGTGAGGAGGGGAGGAGACATGTGTTACAGGGGAGGAGGGGAGGAGACATGTGTTAAAGGGAGGAGGGGAGGAGACATGTGTTACAGGTGGGAGGGGAGGAGACATGTGTGACAGGTGAGGAGCGGGGAGGAGACGTGTTACAGGTGGGGAGGGGGGAGGAGACATGTGCTACAGCGGAGGAGGGTGGAGGAGACATGTGTTACAGGTGGGAGGGGAGGAGACGTGTGACAGGTGAGGGGGGGGGAGGAGACATGTGTGACAGGGGAGGAGGGGGGAGACATGTGTTACAGGTGGGGAGGGGAGGAGACGTGTGACAGGTGAGGAGGGGAGGAGACATGTGTGACAGGGAGGAGGGGAGGAGACATGTGTTACAGGTGGGGAGGGGAGGAGACATGTGCTACAGGTGAGGAGGTGGAGGAGACATGTGTTACAGGTGGGAGGGGAGGAGACATGTGTTACAGGTGGGGAGGGGAGGAGACGTGTGTGACAGGTGAGGAGGGGAGGAGACATGTGTGACAGGTGAGGAGGGGAGGAGACATGTGTTACAGGTGAGGAGGGAGGAGAGGAGACATGTTACAGGGAGGAGACATGTGTTAAAGGAGGAGGGGAGGAGACATGTGTTACAGGTGGGGAGGAGGAGACATGTGACAGGTGAGGAGGGGAGGAGACATGTGTTACAGGTGGGAGGGGAGGAGACGTGTGACAGGTGAGGAGGGAGGAGACACGTGTGACAGGTGGGGAGGGGGGAGGAGACGTGTTACAGGTGGGGAGGGGGGAGGAGACATGTGTTACAGCGGAGGAGGGGGGAGACACGTGTGACAGGTGGGGAGGGGAGGAGACATGTGTTACAGGTGAGGGGGGAGGAGACATGTGTTACAGGTGGGAGGGGAGGAGACGTGTTACAGGGGAGGAGGGGGGAGGAGACGTGTGTTACAGGTGAGGAGGGGGGAGGAGACATGTGTTACAGGTGGGGAGGGGGAAGGAGACATGTGTTACAGGTGGGGAGGGGGGAGGAGACATGTGTTACAGGTGAGGAGGGGGGAGGAGACATGTGACAGGTGAGGAGGGGGGAGGAGACGTGTGTTACAGGTGAGGAGGGGGGAGACGTGTGACAGGTGAGGAGGGGAGGAGACATGTGTTAAAGGGAGGAGGGGAGGAGACATGTTACAGGTGAGGAGGGGAGGAGACATGTGTTACAGGTGGGAGGGGAGGAGACATGTGTTACAGGTGGGGAGGGGAGGAGACATGTGTTACAGGTGAGGAGGGGGGAGGAGACATGTGACAGGTGAGGAGGGGAGGAGACGGTGTTACAGGTGGGGAGGGGAGGAGACGTGTGACAGGTGAGGAGGGGAGGAGACGTGTGTTACAGGTGGGAGGGGAGGAGACATGTGTTACAGGTGGGAGGGGAGGAGAGGTGTGTTACAGGTGAGGAGGGGGGAGGAGACATGTGTTACAGGTGGGGAGGGGAGGAGACGTGTGTGACAGGTGGGAGGGGAGGAGACATGTGTTACAGGTGGGAGGGGAGGACGTGTGACAGGTGAGGAGGGGGGAGGAGACGTGTGTTACAGGTGGGGAGGGGGGAGGAGACGTGTGACAGGTGGGGAGGGGGGAGGAGACGTGTGTTACAGGGGAGGAGGGGAGGAGACGTGTTACAGGTGAGGAGGGGAGGAGACATGTGTTACAGGTGGGAGGGGAGGAGACGTGTGACAGGTGAGGAGGGGGGAGAGGCGTGTTACAGGTGGGAGGGGAGGAGACGTGTGACAGGTGAGGAGGGGGGAGGAGACATGTGTTACAGGTGAGGAGGGGGGAGGAGACATGTGTTACAGGTGAGGAGGGGGGAGGAGACATGTGTTACAGGTGAGGAGGGGAGGAGACGTGTGACAGGTGAGGAGGGGAGGAGACATGTGTTACAGGTGGGAGGGGAGGAGACATGTGTTACAGGTGGGAGGGGAGGAGAGGTGTGACAGGGGAGGAGGGGGGAGGAGACGTGTGTTACAGGTGGGAGGGGAGGAGACGTGTGACAGGTGGGAGGGGGAGGAGACATGTGTTACAGGTGGGAGGGGAAGGAGACATGTGTTACAGGTGGGAGGGGGAGGAGACGTGTGACAGGTGAGGAGGGGGGAGGAGACATGTGTTACAGGTGGGGAGGGGGAAGGAGACATGTGTTACAGGTGAGGAGGGGGGAGGAGACGTGTGTTACAGGTGAGGAGGGGGGAGGAGACATATGTTACAGGTGAGGAGGGGGGAGGAGACACTATCTGAAGATGTCCTGTGTATAGTTCCAGTTCCAGGATGTCGTTGTTCTCCTCCATCTGTAGGTGTGCCAACGGTTACTATGGTAACCCGGTCTTGGGCAAAGCGCCCAGTGCTCAGTGTCGCGCGTGTCCGTGTCCAGACGGGCCCGACAGCGGACGCCACTTCGCTGCGTCTTGTTACCAGGACGACCGTAACCGACAGATCATCTGCAACTGTAACCAGGGCTACACGGGTAACGCTCACGCGCCTCGCTGTACACGCGTGTTCCTCTTATAACACAACATGAAGTCCGTTCCCACGTCTCCTCCTCCCTCTTCTCATGGTATTTCTTGTCCTCTTTCTCCGGGCCTCTTCTCCCCCCCTCCAGGAGCTCGCTGTGGGGAATGTGCTCCGGGTTTCTACGGCAACCCGTCTCGGCCCGGCGGGCGCTGCCAGCCGTGCCGGTGCAACAACAACATCGACGTGTCGGACGCGGCCGCCTGCGACCGGCAGACGGGCCGCTGCGGCAAGTGCCTCTACAACACCGAGGGCGGCGACTGCGGCGTCTGCAAGAGCGGCTACTTCGGCGACGCCTCCCGGCGCAACTGCAGGAGTGAGCGACGCGGCAGAGAGGAGGTCTCGCATTTCGATTGTTTTTATAACCATCGTGACGCTCCCCTCAGAGTGCACCTGTAACTTCCTGGGCACGGACCGGGGCCAGTGCATGGAGCGGGAGGACTGCGTGTGCCAGCGGGCGACCGGCCAGTGCCAGTGTCTGCCCCACGTCATCGGGCTGCCGTGTGACCACTGCGCCCCCGACCACTGGAACCTGGCCGGCGGGAGGGGCTGCGAGTCGTGCGGCTGCGACCCCAACAACTCGGTCACCTCCTCCTGCAACGAGGTAGGGGCGCACCTGGGGCAGCCGCTCGCGTCTCACGGTGCGGCTCAGGCGACGTGAAGACGACGCTGACTCCTCTGTTGTCCAGTTCTCCGGTCAGTGTCAGTGTCGGGACGGCTTCGGAGGGACGACCTGCACGGACTGTCAGGAGAACTACTGGGGAGACCCCGGGACGCAGTGCAGAGGTGAGACACGCGAGAGGTGAGACACGTTAGACATGCGAGAGGTGAGACACGCGATAGGTGAGACACGTTAGACACGTTAGACATGCGAGAGGTGAGACACGCGAGAGGTGAGACACGTTAGACACGTGGGAGGTGAGACACGTTAGACATGCGAGAGGTGAGACACGTGAGAGGTGAGACACGTTAGACACGTGGGAGGTGAGACACGCGAGAGGTGAGACACGTTAGACATGCGAGAGGTGAGACACGCGAGAGGTGAGACACGTTAGACATGCGAGAGGTGAGACACGCGAGAGGTGAGACACGCGAGAGGTGAGACACGTAAGAGAGGTGGAGGTGAGACACGTTAGACATGCGAGAGGTGAGACACGCGAGAGGTGAGACACGTTAGACATGCGAGAGGTGAGACACGCGAGAGGTGAGACACGTTAGACACGTTAGACATGCGAGAGGTGAGACACGCGAGAGGTGAGACACGTTAGACACGTGGGAGGTGAGACACGTTAGACATGCGAGAGGTGAGACACGCGAGAGGTGAGACACGTTAGAGAGGTGAGACACGTTAGAGAGGTGAGACACGTCAGAGAGGTGAGACACGTTAGAGAGGTGAGACACGTTAGAGAGGTGAGACACGTTAGAGAGGTGAGACACGTCAGAGAGGTGAGACACGTTAGACACGTTAGACATGCGAGAGGTGAGACACGCGAGAGGTGAGACACGTTAGACACGTTAGACATGCGAGAGGTGAGACACGCGAGAGGTGAGACACGCGAGAGGTGAGACACGTTAGACATGCGAGAGGTGAGACACGCGAGAGGTGAGACACTTGAGAGGTGAGACACGCGAGAGGTGAGACACGTTAGACATGCGAGAGGTGAGACACGCGAGAGGTGAGACACGTTAGACATGCGAGAGGTGAGACACGCGAGAGGTGAGACACGTAAGAGAGGTGGAGGTGAGACACGTTAGACATGCGAGAGGTGAGACACGCGAGAGGTGAGACACGTTAGACATGCGAGAGGTGAGACACGCGAGAGGTGAGACACGTTAGAGAGGTGAGACACGTTAGAGAGGTGAGACACGTTAGAGAGGTGAGACACGTTAGAGAGGTGAGACACGTTAGAGAGGTGAGACACGTCAGAGAGGTGAGACACGTTAGAGAGGTGAGACACGTTAGACACGCGAGAGGTGAGACACGTTAGACACGTGAGAGGTGAGACACGCGAGAGGTGAGACACGTTAGACACGTGAGACAGGTGAGACACGCGAGAGGTGAGACACGCGAGAGGTGAGACACGTTAGACATGCGAGAGGTGAGACACGTTAGACACGTGAGACAGGTGAGACACGCGAGAGGTGAGACACGTTAGACACGTGAGACAGGTGAGACACGCGAGAGGTGAGACACGTTAGAGAGGTGAGACACGTTAGAGAGGTGAGACACGTTAGACACGTGAGACAGGTGAGACACGCGAGAGGTGAGACACGCGAGAGGTGAGACAGGTGAGACACGCGAGAGGTGAGACACTTGAGACAGGTGAGACACATGAGACACGCGAGAGGTGAGACACGTGAGACAGAAGGATTCCATGCAGAGGTGAAATGCTGTTGGGGATCAAGAGCAGCTCAGTGTGTTTACTGAGGGATACATGGAGAGAAGGAGAGTCATTCTCTCATAGACTTATTGTTGCAACTGGAGGAGTCGCCCCCTGGTGGTCAGTAGAGGGAATGCATGTTAAAGCCACTTTCCCATTAGCCTCACTTTCCAGACCCGGATGTTACGTCCAATTCTTACAAATTAAGGTAATATCAGAAAGTGGTCCAGTAATGGGATAATATATGTATGACTAAGTTCATCTGGAATCTATAATATCTACACTAAATAATTGATGTTGTACAATTGTTATGATGGAAACAAATGATATCTCATGATGATCTATGTCCCTCCCCTCTCCCTCTCTCTCTCTCTCCCTCTCTCTCGCCGCAGCCTGCGACTGCGACTGGCGAGGCATCGAGACGTCCCAGTGCCACCGGGTGACCGGCCACTGTGTCTGCCAGCAGGGGGTGTCGGGCGTCCGCTGTGACCAGTGTGCCAGAGGCTTCTCCGGCCACTTCCCCGACTGCCAGCCCTGTCACAAGTGCTTCGGGGACTGGGACCGCATCGTGCAGGTGCGCAGGAGGCGGGGCCTAATCCTCAAGTCGGCAGTAGCCAGGCGTGAGGTACTGATCCTTCTCGTGCCTCCACTAGGACCTGGCCGTGCGCACCAAGACTCTGGCGGGCCGGGCCCACGAGATCCAGACCACCGGGCTCACCGGGGCCTACGAGAAGGCCTTCGGGGCCCTGGAGGAGAAGCTGGCTCGAGCTCGGGGGATCGTGGACGCACGCAACGCCACCGCCGCCGCGGTCGCCACCCTGATGGAGCTCATCGAAGATCTCAGGTACAGCCAGGACGCTGCACTGCATTGTGGGAGTTTCCCTGATTCTCCATCTGCCACATACAGTTGTCAAGATAAAGGATATTTATCATCTGTAGTCTTGTTCTTCTTGTTCTTGTTCTTTTCTTCTTCTTCTTCTTTTCTTATCCTTCTTCTTCTTCCTCTTTTTCTTCTTGTTCCTCTTTTTCTTCTTCCTCTTTTTCTACTTCCTCTTTTTCTTCTTCTCTTCTTTCTCTCTTCTTCGACCTCGTCCTCTTTTTCTTCTTCCTCTTTATTTCTTCTTCTTGCCTATCCTTCTTCCTCCTCTATTTCTTCTTCCTCCTCTTCTTTTTTTTCTTCCTCTTTGTTTTTCTTCTTCTTCTTCTTCATTTTGCAACAGACAGACACAGTGATGATAATTGACTTCAGGATTGTTTTGGGTCCAAAATAATTCAACAATTAACCCGTCTGAGATGTATTAAATAACTCTGAGACATTTAAGATCACATGTGGGTCGTCTTCACGTCCCCAAACCACTGTCTGCTGGTCTTCCCTGCAGAGCGCAGATCGGTGAGAGCACCGACAGCCTGAACCGCCTGGAGGGCGACCTCACCACGGTGCAGGACAGCAGCTCCGAGGCCAGCAAGGAGCTGAGCGCTCTGGAGAGAGAAGCCCGAGAGCTGAACCTCACCTCGGAGCAGCTGCACCGGCAGCTGGACGTCCTGAAGAACTCAAACTTCCTGGGTGAGGACCGGAGGGGATGTACCTCGCACTGTCCACAAGGGGGCGCACACGCAGCGTCGTATACAACCTATAATCCACAAATACAGCCCAGCCTCAGGGAGATTCCTCTGAAATGCGGTTCCCCCTAGCAGGATTCCTACAATCATGGAAAACCTGGAAAAGTCCTGACATTTTTTTAATGGTTATTTTACAGACCTGGAAAAGGTCCTGAAAAAAAAATCCCCAAAGTTTGGGAAAAGTCATGGAAATATTGTTATACTCACATGTTCATTTACGCTGAGTTTTAAATAATTAATATGCTTTTTAAAAGAAAGACGCTCTAAATATAAGCCGCCGTACGCTCTTTCATACTCTGACATTTTCCCGCGCTGCAAGCGAACGCACCTTCACTAATTATTTTATTTAAACTATTGTCTCATTCATTTAAGTCATTTATCAGTTTTATACTGTATGTTTTGGAGTTCTCATTGTTAGTTTAAATACGACATTTTATCACTTTTTCATGTTTACACCTGAGATTTCACAAAATGTTTAGTCATGGAGATTTGGTTTAAAGTCCTGGGAACCCATTGGTCATGAGGATGAACCTGTTCATTGGTCATGAGGATGAACCTGTTCATTGGTCATGTGTATGAACCTGTTCATTGGTCATGTGGATGAACCTGTTCATTGGTCATGAGGATGAACCTGTTCATTGGTCATGTGGATGAACCTGTTCATTGGTCATGAGGATGAACCTGTTCATTGGTCATGTGGATGAACCTGTTCATTGGTCATGTGGATGAACCTGTTCATTGGTCATGTGGATGAACGTCATGTGGATGAACCCTGCTCCAGGTGCGTTCGACAGCATCCACAGCTCCTACAACAAGTCGCGTGAGGCAGAGCGCCGCGCCAACGACTCGACCACCGCGCGGCCCAGCACGGTCAGCCAGTCTGCAGACACGCGGCGCCGCACCGAGCGCCTCATCGCCGCCAAGAAGGACGACTTCAACCGCAAGAACGCCGCCAACAAGCGAGCGCTCGCAGACCTCAGCGGCCGAGCTCAGGGCCTGGACCTGAAGAAGATCAACGAGAAGGTTCACTTCTTCAGCTGATTTATTAGATTTATTATTATAGAGAGACAGTATTTATGTATAGAGACATTGGAACATTGAGAAAAAACACATTTCAAATTAGTCCCTCCCCCCCCGAGAGATATTCTGTCTATATATATATATATTTTTCTTTCTTTCTCCTATATATATATATATATAAAAAATATATATTGATATATATTTTTATATATACAGGACTGTCTCAGAAAATTAGAATATTGTGATAAAGTTCTTTATTTTCTGTAATGCAATTAAAAAAACACAAATGTCATGCATTCTGGATTCATTACAAATCAACTGAAATATTGCAAGCCTTTTATTCTTTTAATATTGCTGATTATGGCTTACAGCTTAAGAAAACTCAAATATCCTATTTCTAAATATTAGAATATCATGAAAAAGTATACTAGTAGGGTATTAAACAAATCACTTGAATCGTCTAATTAACTCGAAACACCTGGAAACACATTTTCAAATGTTTGATTTTGTTTTGCTGTTATAAATCTTTTTTTTAACTTGGTCTGAGGAAATATTCAAATTTTATGAGATAGGATTTTAGAGTTTTCTTAAGCTGTAAGCCATAATCAGCAATATTAAAAGAATAAAAGGCTTGCAATATTTCAGTTGATTTG
Source organism: Pseudoliparis swirei (assembly GCF_029220125.1). Taxonomy (NCBI): domain Eukaryota; kingdom Metazoa; phylum Chordata; class Actinopteri; order Perciformes; family Liparidae; genus Pseudoliparis; species Pseudoliparis swirei. The sequence goes on from NC_079396.1 coordinate 1,731,831, forward strand.
TAATGAATCCAGAATGCATGACATTTTTGTTTTTTTAATTGCATTACAGAAAATAAAGAACTTTATCACAATATTCTAATTTTCTGAGACAGTCCTGTATATAGAGAGAGAGATAAAAGAAATGAAATATATATATAAATATATATATGTATGTTCCTGTTGATTTCCACACACACAAGTACACGTTCCTTTGTCCCGCCAGGTGTGCGGCGCCCCAGGTGACGCCCCCTGTGGTGAAAGCCCTTGTGGCGGAGCAGGTTGCCTTGACGATGAAGGGAGCCGTCACTGCGGAGGACTGAACTGTAACGGCGCCGTGGCGATGGCCCACAACGCCCTGGAGACGGCCAAGCACGCCGAGAAGCAGCTCCACAAGGCCATGGGGGACGTGGAGGGCCTCTACACTAAGGTAAGAGACACACAACAACACAACAACACAACAACACAACACCACACCCGATGGCTCTTCCTGCTCCCCTCCACTGTGATCATCTCTCCTTTCACTCAGGTGGCCGACGCCAAAACCAGAGCAGAGGAGGCCAGAGGGAAAGCCCAGGCCGCTCTGGACAAAGCCACAGCCACAAAGAACCAGGTGGAGCGCTCCAACAACGACCTGAGAGACCTCATCAAGCAGATCAGAGACTTCCTGACGCGTGAGTCCGACTGCGAGAGGGAACTTTGCTTTAAAGTCATAGAAAAGTCCTGGAAAAATAATGGAAAAGTCATGGAATAATCATGGAATAGTCATGGAGTAGTTGAATCATGTTCTAGTTCCTCATAAGAGCTTCAACCAGGAGCATGTAGCATGGTGACTCATCCCTCCTCCTCCCTCAGAGGAAGGCGCCGACCCCGACAGCATCGAGGCCGTGGCGAACCGCGTGCTGGAGCTCTCCATCCCCGCCTCGCCGCTCCAGATCCGCCATCTGGCCGACGAGATCAAGGAGCGAGTGCGCAGCCTCTCCAACGTGGACGCCATCCTGCGGCAGACGCAGGGCGACGTGCGCGAGGCGGAGCGGCTGCTGCTGGACGCTAAGAGGGCCAGGTAACCATGGCAACAGGCTTAAAAACAGGCGAACGGAGAGAGCGCCACGTACTCACGCGTCCTCTCCCCTCAGGCACAGCGCCGAGGGCGTGAAGGCCACGGCGGAGACGGTGAGGCGGGCGCTGCTGGACGCTCAGGCGGCTCAGACGTCGGCGGAGAAGGCCATCGGCAGAGCCACGGCCGACATCGGGGAGACGGAGGCCCGACTGGTGCAGGTGAGCACACACACACCGACAGGTTACTGCGGCTGGTAGGTAGTACCCGTCACTACACCAGAGGCTTTTATTTAATTATTTATCTATATATATATATATAAATACATATATATATATTTATTTATATAAATATATATATATATATAAAAGCCTCTCTCTCTCTATATATATATATATTATATTATATATATTTTGTAATATATATATAAGGTGGATGGACCCTCTGTACACGCTCAGTATATTTCATCTCTCGATTTTAGAATTTAAAAAAAAGTTAATTTAATGACATTTCTATATCTCAATGATTCTGGTGATGATGTTTTAAAGCTTCTCGTGTTCAAATATATTATATTATTTCTTCGGTTTTAGAGCATACAATCAACTGAAGATATACAAACTGCAAGCTAAGCAGATACTCAGATGAAATGAATGAACTAAATATAATGAAGATGACAAAGACTGTTGTTGTTATTATTCTGTTCATTAACTTTAAGGGGACGGCGTCCCAGTGTTTTTTTCCCTTTATTCCCAAAGTTTAATTTATAGGTCCATCATAATTTAGAGATGGAAGGAAAACCATTTCCCTTTGCCTCCCCTCCTCAGATTGAGTCTGAAACCTCCAACAGTGAGAAGGACCTGAGCGAGGCCATGGACCGCCTGGGCACGCTGGGCCGGGAGGTCGCCGCCCTGCAGACCAAACGGGCCAACAACAGCATGGCAGCGGCCCGCGCTGAGGAGACGGCCACCATGGCACGAGACAAGGCCAACGAAGCCAAGCAGGTGTGTGTGTGTGTGTGTAGGTACACCTTTCCTCATAAAAAGCATTAAAAGGCTGCTAAAGAATAACCTTTCCTGTTAGATTCTAGACGGCCAGCTGACGGATAAATACCACGAGGTGCAGCAACGAGTCGACACGAAGGCCAAAGCTGTGCAGGAGGCCAAGAAAAGAGCCGAGAGCCTCCGAGAGGAAGCTAAGGAACTCCTGAGAGACGCCCAGAACAAGCTGCACCGGCTAGCAGGTGTGTGCCTGTGTGTGTGTAGATGGATATATACACACACATTATAAATACATACATATATATTAGGGCTGCAACTAACGATTATTTTGATAATCGATTAATCGGTTGATTATTTTTTCGATTAATCGGATAAAAAAACTTTAATTTTCAACCCTTTATTCAAAACAGGGTCCGTACGGTCATGGAAAACCTGGAAAAGTCATGGAATTTTTCAATGGCTATTAGCAGGCCTAGAAAAGTAATTGAAAAATAAAAATCCCAAAATATTTGGAAAAGTAATGCAAATTTGTTTTATTCAAATGTTAATTTACACGGTGTATATACGGTATGCTTTGGAATTCTCATTGTTATTTTAAATATTACATCTTCTCACTTTGTCACGTATAGACATAGTTTTCACAAAATGTTTAATCATGGAAATTTGGTTTAAAGTCATGGAAAGGTCCTGGAGACCCACTGGTCACCATGGTGATGAACCTGTTCACTGGTCACCATGGTGATGAACCCGTCACAAACAGACTGACAGCTTTCCTCTCCTGAGCAGTGGTCCCCATGTGGCCCCCTGAACAATATCAGAGACCCGTTACGATTTATTATTTTGTTCACCTGGCCCGCTGCCGTTGAGATTGCAGTGAGACGCGGAGAAAATGTGGAGTGGTGCTCTTCGCAATAAAACATCTTTGATGGACGTGTCGCGTCTCGGCCAATCAGCGTTCAGATGTCCACAGCGTTTGGGAAGTTAGGTTAGCTTGAATGTTAGTCCGCTACATCTGCTGCTGTCACGCTGCACGGTGTATCGATACTAACAAAGTACTCGTACGCTAAACACGATGTGATTTAGCATATTTTTAGTATCGATACTTCATTAAAAGAGCGATCAGAGTTCCGCTCCGTTAAATGCTGTCTGCACGCGCAGCGCTCACAGCGAGTCGTGGCGTATCTCCGTTGCCTTTCTCCGTGGAAAAATATGTTCCGCTATCCGCCACGGAATAAATAACCACGTTTTCTACGTTATCCTCTTGTGGAAATGCCACACGTCGTGACATGTAGCGCCCTGGTGTCTGGGTTCATAACGTCACCCGTAGGCGCACTTAGCTCCGTGAATGTCTCCGACGACGTGAATGACTTCTGCATCCAGCGCCACGTGAGCAGCAGCAGCCAATTAGATTCATCAACAGAGGAGCAGCTCAGCGCTGATTGGCTCTCACAACGCAGCGTTCCGTCTCTCCTCTCCCTCCGCTCCGCTCTTGTTTCTCCTGCGCAGCTCTGCGCTCAACTCAACTTTGTTTATACTCCGCCACTTATTGAGCGCCGTAATAATCGCGCGACACAACGAATCGATAATGAAATTCTTTGCCAACTATTTTAAAAATCGATTTTTATCGATTTTATCGATTCGTTGTTGCAGCCCTAATATATATATATGTATGTATATATATTTCTATATGTATTTATATAATGTGTATTAATTTTTATATATTTATTTAGATTCATTTATTTATATATATATATTTATTTACATTTATTTGTATATATATATTAATATATGTATAGATATAAATATATATGTATATATATAACTATATTTATATAGTTATATATATATATTTATATATATATAAAATATATTTATATAGTTATATATATATATATAAAATATATTTATTTATAAATATATATTTAGTTATTTATATATTTATAAATATATCTATTTATATATATATTTATATTTATTTATATATATATATATATAAATACACATACAAAATTATAATTTGAAAGACTCAATTGTTGAAAAAGTATGGAAAAGTTCAAAGAATCTGTTAAATTTTGAATGGCTGGTCTCCCTCTGTCCCCGTCGCTGCCCACAGAGCTGGAGAAGAACTACGAGGAGAACCAGAAGCATCTGGAGGGTAAAGCGCGTCAGCTGGACGGCCTGGAGGACAAGATGAAATCCATCCTGAGTGACATCAACAAGCAGATCCAGATCTACAACACGTGCCAGTAGCTCCTCCCACTTCCTCAACAACAGTAACAGAGACTTTGAGGAACCGGTGATGTCATCACTCTGCACTCTCATCACGATGCATTCACATATCCTGAGTGCACACGGTGGCTCTCATAATTATATAACTATATAATGATACACACGCATAACTGAAACCCAGAGCTGACCATGAACAAGGAGCCGTCACAGATGTTATTATTAGGATTTTAATGTGCACATTATTATTGTTTGGAAATATATCCGTGTTTTTAAAAAAAAGTGTGTTTTGAACATGAACATTATATTTTAGAATATGTCAATCATACTGTTGAGAATAATGCAAACGTAGTTGAACAGAGACTTTATGATCGAGTTCATAATAATCAATAATCTATCGTCTCCGTTACTATGGATGACAACTCTGAGCTCTCCCTTCAGCAACTTCTGAGGACAATCTGTAATAACAACTAATTACTATAAGGCGTTAATCATTTTTATATATTTAAAATAAGCCAAACAATGGAGCCACGGAGATCCCCTCTCTTCAGAGACGGTCTTTTGGGTTTTAAATGTTTTACGACCAGCTGCTGTGCCTGGAATGAAATGTTTATATCGAGTCTGCCTTCGAAACACAGGAAACAAATCATATGAACTTTGTTATGTAAAAATATCTGACTGCTCAGCCAAAAGATCAAAGAAGGCCTCCTCCGCCTGGAGCGTGAGGCTGTCCACGATACAGTAGGGCTGTAATAATAACAGATGTTGTTGTTGTTGTTGTTGTGGACCTACCCTGGACTAAGAGTTGATCCTGAGATCACTTCGCCCCCTTTTCACACACACATTGTTGACCCAGGGCGATAAGATTCACACTTCTACTCGCCCGGTTAACACAAGACTAACGTTCACGCTCTAGAAAGACGACTATCACAGACTAGACAACAACAACAACAACAATATGATGCAAACTTCCAGACAAGAGTTCTGGTCCATTTTCAGGGGGATAACCCCGCAAATTCAAGGCCGACCGCGGGGCTGGAGCCCGAGGCTGAAGTCGGGGTGAGTCTCAGCCCCAAGGGAACCGCCCTCGGTCCTCATGGGTCCTCATGGGTCCTCATGGGTCCTCATGGGTCCTCATGGGCCGGAGCCTTCAGGCTGCAGGTGGAAACACGCAGATATGAGGAGTGTGTGTGAAGAACAAAATGTCAAACGATGAACGACATGCCAAAGCAAAAATACCAAAAGAAGCTTGTGCAAAGTGGTGAATAAAGCCGGATGAGTGAAGACGTTTCTGTGTGTGCGCCGCTTGTTGTGTCGTCGCTGTATCCGAGGCCCATTTCATACGCTGGCTGTCTGCATGGGTTCACACAGCAGGGTCCCGGTCCATTTGGACCCTCTGGACCCACTCAGTATATTCCATCTCTCCATTCTAGACTTTAAAAAGTTTATTTAATGACATTCATACATCTCAATGATTTGGGTGATGATCATAAACCTTCTCGGGTACAAAACAGTCTCCTTCGTTAATGAGATTTTGTATTATACTATTTTTTTAAAGGGAAATATGCAAATAGACACCGATGAAACCAGAGATGAAGAACACTCATATAGAGTCAACATTGGTGCTTCTCATACTAATTATAAATATGAGCTGATACACAGTGACATGTATATTTTTTTAATGTTATTTTTGAGTAATTTAAAGCAATCGTGGTGGCTCGTTGGGACTCCCTGGCGTGGAGTCGTGCTCCACCGGGGGAGCTGCATCATCACCGTCGGCATGCGGAGGATGACACAGGGCCCCGTCTAATAGTCGTATGGCCCTCCTCCAGAGGGTTAAAAATAAATGTCTGTGGGAACGTAGGCCCATATAAATAGTTGACATATGAACATCTTTTGAATTTTGACTGGAGGATCAGGGATGGTCTTCAGCTCAGAAACCAACCAGGATCATACACTTGAATATTGAATTACTATCTGAGGTTTCCTGACCCTTCAGATTAAAAACTGTATTGATATATATACATATATATACACATATGATACGTATATATATATAGATAATGAGGCATTATTTAAACTTATTATATTTTTTGCAACCCTTTTTCGCTGTTGATTACATCCTGATAAATAAGCTTTAGAAAATATATTATATATTAGTTTATTATTATTATATATGTATATACACTACCGTTCAAAAGTTTGGGATCACCCAGACAATTTCGTGTTTTCCATGAAAACTCACTTTTATTTATCAAATGAGTTGCAAAATGTATAGAAAATATAGTCAAGACATTGACAAGGTTAGAAATAATGATTTGTATTTGAAGTATTAATTTTTTTCTTCAAACTTTGCTTTCGTCAAAGAATGCTCCTTTAGCAGCAATTCCAGCATTGCAGACCTTTGGCATTCTAGCTGTTAATTTGTTGAGGTAATCTGTTGAAATGTCACCCCACGCTTCCTGAAGCACCTCCACAAGTTGGATTGGCTTGATGGGCACTTCTTGAGGACCATACGGTCAAGCTGCTCCCACAACAGCTCAATGGGGTTGAGATCTGGTGACTGGCCACTCCATTACAGACAGCAAGCTGCCTGCTTCTTCCCTCAAGAGTTCTTGCACAATGTGGAGGTGTGCTTTGGGTCATTGTCCTGTTGGAGGAGGACATTGGCTCCAATCAAGCGCTGCCCACAGGGTATGGCATGGCGTTGCAAAATGGAGTGATAGCCTTCCTTATTTAAAATCCCTTTACCTGGTACAAATCTCCCACTTTCCCAGCACCAAAGCAGCCCCAGACCATCACATGACCTCCACCATGCTTGACAGATGGTGTCAGGCACTCTTCCAGCATCTTTTCACCTGTTCTGCGTCTCACAAATGTTCTTCTGTGTGATCCAAACACCTCAAACTTGGATTCATCTGTCCAGAACACCTTTTTCCAATCTTCCTCTGTCCAATGCCTGTGTTCTTTTGCCCATACCAATCTTTTCTTTTCATTGGCCAGTCTCAGATATGGCTTTTTCTTTGCCACTCTGCCTAGAAGGCCAGCATCCCGGAGTCGCCTCTTCACTGTCGACGTTGACACTGGCGTTTTGCGGGTACCATTTAAAGAAGCTGCCAGTTGAGGACCTGTGAGGCGTCTATTTCTCAAACTAGAGACTCTAATGTACTTGTCTTCTTGCTGAGTTGTGGGGGGGGGGGGGGTGCTAGTGAGTGTGCTCACCTATACGCGCGGATGTGTCGGCGCGCATTACCGCAGAGCGATGCGACCCGAGAAGTGTTAACGGGGGTGCTGAGCGATTAAACATCTCTCTTGTTCTGCCTGTTTTGTGATATACATGCCTAAAAGGTGCCTAATATTTCTAGACTGAAATAATATCGGCATTATAATTATTATATGTATGAGGATTTTTTTAGTTGCCTATTTTGTGGTGCCCCTTCAGGACTTGGTGCCCTACGCTCAGCGCACTATGGGAGCGGCGGCGCTGATCACAACTCTGATCAAAACATAAACTAGGGATTGTAGTGTATTTTGCATTACCGCCATTCGTATCGTTATGGGCCCAGAGGCTTGCAAGGTTTCTGTAGTGTGGAGTGAAGTCATGTGTGAGTGGGGGCTATAGGCCCCCTCGAAACCATTGCGGCCAGCCTATAGTTCCGAACGTGAACGCCTCTTCTTTACTCCTATATAAGCTGTAACAACATATACAAACGTTGAACTTTCTCATCTGGACCCTGAAAGTTTCCGGTCGTTCTAATAGGCGTCTGTTTTGACTTGTATACTCTTGTAGAATAAACTTTGTATTCTTATCAAGTATTGAGTCGCTCGAAGCTTCTTTTCCATCATCATCTCACCACCTGCTGACCAGCAAGAAGACACTACAGGATGATTAAATGACCTTCAGAATTTAACCGATTAAAAATGTATTAACCGACAATGTATGTTTTGTATACCATTTTCTCCGGAGCTCATATATATTTACTTTAATACTACAAGAGGGCGCCCCATTGGACATTGTTTTGTTTGGCGGCGCCTTTTGTTGAATAACGACAGGCGGACAAGAGCAGCCGTTTCGAGCTAGAGCCTTATTGTTTTATTAATCTGTTCGTTTAAATTGTTTGTGCTTCATCAATTAATGTTTCACATAACTAATGTGCCGCTAGAATTGTTCAAATAATACTTGAACTAAGAAAAAGATGTACGTTTTGTATCTTATCAATTATCAATCGTTTAAAGTAAAATACAGACATTAAAAACATTTTATTTATTTATTGTAAATGACCTCTCGCGGCCCACCTGCAGTACCTTCGCGGCCCACCAGTGGGAATGGCTGCTGTATCTAATTACACAAGGCCATTTTATGACAGGTGAAATAACTGTTTAGGGAAAACTGCTTTTAATGCTGGTATACTAAACATATGTTGTTACTTTGTAGATATTACAATACATTTGGCAATGATAGCAATGCTGTTGGACTTTAAAAGCATTGTATATGGTTTGGCACGGGCATATTTTGAGTTCTGATATTGGGCTGGTTTTATTGGCCATTGGTGTTAGGACTGAGTGGTGTTTGAACCCAAAATGCAGTACTCCGAAGGCAGGGAATGAGTTACTGCCTAACGAGGCGTTTTAATGTCCAACAAGGCCATTAGATATATATATATAAATATACCTGAATACATAAAACTCACAGGCTGTTGTTAAGCATACGTATTTAGGTAGATCTATAAAATATACTTAGGGGCATTCGGAAGAGTAGTCAGAGTCCAGGCAGGGGGTCGTGGCACGGCAGGTCTGGAGTGAAAAAAGGTGTCAGAAGGAATGCAGCAAAGCACTGAAAACAGCTCTACAAAGTACGGACAGCAACAATGTGGCTCTAAGCTTCTCCTGGTACTTGCCAGGTGATTCTATGGGATGATCTGGCGAGGAGCAGGAGTGAAGACCGGGTTCTTGTAGTCTCTGGAGTTGATTGTAACTGAGAGCAGGTGTGCAGTGCCAACGCCCAGTCGGCTCGTCACCAGGGAGGAAGGCTCAGATGAGCCTGAGTGTTTAGGGTAGAGTGTGGACGGCGCAGTGGATAGCGCACAGGAACTCCAGCAGCAGAACCGTAACAATTGGGCTGGTTTTGTCACACAGACCTGGCAACCCTGAGCGAGAGACGACCCGCAGCAGCACACCCACACCTGAGCCTCGCGGAGCGTCTTTTCGCGGCTCTTTTTCGGACCAACAGTTACACGTAAGTACGCCGCATTTTGTCAATGAAGTTACTTAATGAACGGTTCTCAGTTGTATATGTTGGTCAACTGCTTCTATAGTTTACTTTACTTGTGTTGGTTAGCATTGTAACACTGTGTGTTGTTAGCACCGTAAGGTTAGTAGTGGGACGTATTTAATGTATATTGTTGTGTGTGTAACGTGGTCAGCATCAACAGGAAATCATTGACTTGTCTTTATGAATAATATTAGTTTGAATGGGTAATTACTACAGTTCCCCACGTTTACGATGGGTTCAAGTTCTATGACAAGCAGAATATAGAATAATAAGGTGGAAAACACTTAGTTTTCTTGTCTGTCTGCCTATATCTGTGTAATAAATGAAGCTGTTACCTAGTTATTACAAATGCTCATCACTGTTAACGTGAGGGACTCTGTCTATGCGCTGCGTTGTGTTTTGCTGTGCACAGGAGATGATGAAGAAGACCACCAACTTCTTCCCAGGCAGGAAGGCGGTGTCGTTCCCATCGGGCCTCCGATGAGGCCATGAGGATGAAAACAGACCCCTCGCTTCAGGACAAGTCTCCTGCTCAGCTTCAGCATCGCGTGAGCACCAATGCTCTCACCGCGCTCCTTCACCGACAGGAGGTGATGGGGGAGTACGTCCTGCAGTTTGGTAAATACAAGGGGAAATTATTCAGATGGCTCCTAGAAAATGACATTGGCTACGCCATCTACCTGATGAAAACGGTAGAAGAAGAGGAGAGACCTGCTCAGCCAGATGAGCCCCTTGTGGCTAAAGCTTCAGTAAAAGGTTATTATTTAGTTTTGCTCCTCACGTTCCACCATCCTGAACGTCGTTCTCACTACGTGTCGTTTCTTTGTTTTTCTTTCGATCCCACAGTTGCTGTGGGATCGAAACTTTGTTCCAAAGCACATGCAAAGCCAGCGTCCCACACCTCTTCTGCAGAGCCGGGGATACCAGCAGCACCATTCCTTCCTGGGGGTACATGTTCTACTTTTCTTCATTGCAATGAGAAAGGATATTTAAATGTTGATTATTTTAATGTCTCACTTGCCTTTCCTGATTTGATCTCACTCCTCTCTAGATTCACCATCTCAGAATAAGGCCCCTGTGGACACACGGAGACACACGGTCCTGGATCAAGGTGTGCATTTCTGTGACATTGTTGTAACCACGGAGCTCTCTTCCCTGTCCTCCGATTGTACATGTACTGTCATGTTGTTTTGGGGTTTACATCTCTTCCATGTGCAGCTCCTCCCGTCTCTGTCGACGCTTCACCCCAGCTTGCAGCCTCTGTCCCTGGTCGTGATCAGGATGTGGCTCAGTGGCTCTCAGCAGCCGAGGCTGTGGATGAAGGCGGAGCTAGAGGGGTTGGGGCTGTGGCCAGGGTCACGTCCAGTACGCCACCTGATGAACAGGGTCTCTGTGGCGTCATCCACCTCAAGCGGAGCTCATTGACTCGATCTCTGACCTGCCGTCCCTGAAGTATTTCCAGCTTCACCCTTTTTTCATCTGGAAGCCGGAGCACGCGCTCATGGAGAGGGTGAGGAACAATCACGTGTTGCCCTGTCTCCACGGTTGTCCTAACCCTCATGTCGCTTCGTCTGGAGTTGGGAGGCCCAGAGTCATCATCGGCACCAGCAGCCAGTACTACATTTGAGCCTCACGTGTAGGGGCTGTAAGAAGTACTGACGAGCCCCAGTGGCTGGAGATGCTGCCGCAGCGTGACATTGTGCCGACTTTCTGATGCACAAAAAGGCCGTCTGCAAGTCAGTGATGGACGAGATGAGGCGCAGCGGTAGGTCACCGGAGGACATGGCCAAGCAGCTGACGGAGACGCTCCATCTCAAGTCCGAGAGAGCTCACCTGGCCTACCTGCTGAGCGTGCAGAACGTCAGGAATGCGGAGGCAGGGCTCTCCGGCCAGAGAACCATCACTGGGCTCCTCAGACAGGCCGACGCTCCAGAGGCATTTGGCGGCTACTCCGATGCTGACGGCTGGTGTGGAGTCTCCATTTCATCCCACCTCACTCTGCTGCTGCAGGGGAGCTTCAGACAGGCGCTGAGGTCCGACCACACCCGCAAAGTGGCGAAGAAGGTGGTGCTGTGGTCCGGCACCATGTCATCATACGCCGTGATGAACGAGAACTGGATGATCCTGAGCTGATGCTGCAGTCAGAGTGGACCGGTCCCTTCATGCCATGTATGAGGGTCTGAGTCAACGCTGCACTGCAGCTGGAGTGGAGAAGGCCGGCTTCCAGCAGGTGGACAGGCATGAAGAACTAGTTTCAGTTTAAAACATAATTTTCAGTTTTTGACTTGGACGTTATATAGTTTAGTTGTCTTGTTTTTTTTTTAATGAAAAGATATAATTAGTTGGAACACTTCAGGTTGATTTATTTTATATTGTAAAATATATTGAGGCTCAATTTGTACTCAATAAATTGTGAGATGTTTTTAGCTGTGAATTTATTTCCCATGTTTTAGGGACTGCTTTGCTGCCTTCAGGGTCCTGCAGGCTGGAGCTCAGGAGCAGCTCTTGTGGGACTGCTGGAGGACCTCAGAGGCATCGTCTGGGAACCTGGAGAACACCAGCGCCTCAAGGACCAAGTTCAACAACGATAGAACCATCGAGTTGGACTTGTTCCACTGCATGCGGCGCTTCAGTCTCGGAGCATCACTCTCTCTCCACCTTTCTGCCAGTTCCTCTCTGCAGCCTTCCTCGTTGTGGACCAGGGAGATCTCCAGAGGCTCAAGGAGGCGAACACCTTCTGTGGGATCTCTCCTCCTAATCCCACCAAGCTGCACATGAGAGCGCTGCAGGTGCAAGGTGCCACAGCCCCGAGAGCTGCTGCAGAGGGTGGAAGACGTCCTCCATCACTTCTACATCTCAAAAGATGTCAACCTGCTCCTCTACAAATCCTCCATGTTAAAGACATGAAGGATGCAGCGTGTGCACATCAGGCTGCCTGAGCGACCCTGAGGTGGGGGAGGGAACCCTGTACAGGTTTGGTGGCACCTTGCAGCTGAACTACACCGAGGGAGAGGGAGCTGCTGCACCCATCTGGATCCCTGAGAGGCCCCTCTCAGCAGGAGGGCTTCCACTTTCACCAAGCCCAGTGGGTCACAGGGAACCGGGTTTCCTGTGAAGTAAGTAAGTAATTTATTTCCATAGGTACATACATAACGTGTACATACTGACAGACATTAGCAACAGAAAAAATGTACGAATGGAGGACCGTCCAAAGACCGAGGTCTGTAGGTTCCGCTGAGATGAGGAGTTGGACAGCCCCTCCCCTAACCCTTTAACCCCCCCCCTCCCAACTACTACAGGCACACAGACAGTACACACACATATGGATCAAAACATAAAATGTCATACAAGCAACAACAACAACAACAAAAAACCAGAACAGGAAAAAGAAAACCAAAAGAAAAAGAAAGAGACAGAGTAAAAATAATAATAAAAGGCAAATGTGAACTACTGATAACTTAGAAAAAAATAATAATATCACGAACATCAAATTATGTATATACATTTTATTTTAAATATCTTTCCTCTATTGTACTGTGCCGCCAGGCTGTATATCAATATTAATAACTTTCAAAGTGAAGTGAGATGGCGTTTAAGGCGAGAACCAAATGCCTTGGTGGTGGATGCTGATTTGACCTCGTCCGGAATTTGGCTCCAGAGCTTTGGACCTCTACAGATGAAGCTTTTAAATACAATGTCGACTGTATGTTTATTTATATGTGAACTATTCCAGGCGCAGGCCATGACAGGGGTGGTGCGCTGGAACTTCCGGAGACTGGTTGACCTGAAGCTGCCCGGTGTGGAGCTGCCAGCCGTGTTCAACCCTGTGTTGATAGCAGAGCTGAACAATTTGTCTGCAAAGGTGACGGCAAAGGCAAAATATCCAGCGCTGCAGGTCACCAACGGAGACACGGGAGAGAGATTCGGTCTTGACTATGTGGAGCGTTGCTGTCGTCCTGTTCCTCTCAACTGGGACAAGCACAAGACACAGCCAAGCATGGCCGCTGCGGTCGCCAAGGAGACGGAGCATCCTGCAGCTGTAGAGGCCACAGACCGTCAGGTAATCCAGATAAATGACCAGTCAATGATCAATAATCATGATCAGATTGTGAATACTTATTGTCCTCTCCGTGTGACGCTTCATTTCAGGAGACCAGTGCCACTGTGAGGGAAGCTCCATCCAGTCTTGTGCCCATCCTGTCCTTCCACGAGGGGTCTGACGTCAAGTTCCAGCCGCCCTGGAGGCCGTCGTCTGCTCCAGGTAAATTAAACCCCGACCACCCTCATATGGACTTTGCACTGACAACCAGCCGTGTAAATAAAAGACCGAATAACAAGACAATCGTCTTAATATATTGTTTATTTACAATAATCCTGAAAATATAAAAAACACATCACCATATAATTGTATTCTCCCAAGAAACACTGTAATCAACATGTGCTTTGTACGCTGTATTTATCTACAGCAGCGCTGCCCGTATCCTCCTCTCCATATAGCCGCTCGCACCGGACCGATGAAAACAGGAGGCATCGTCCAGGTGCTGGACCACGGCCGGTGGACAGAAGGTGCCATTGACGGCTTCTGATGAAACACCACGGAGCTCCACGCATGCTGAAGCAGGTGGATGACGACTACGCCGCCATGGTCCAGAGGGGGTGCACTGACCCTCACAGTTTGTTACATCCGACCACATGCCAACATATCTCCAGATATGTCAAGCATCTGGCCAAAAGAAAACCCACCAGCTCCTCTCTGAACACCAGCCCAGAGAAGGTGTTGGAGACACAGCAGCTGTGGCAGAGCTTGACCACCGGCAGCCAAACGGTCAGTGTGCCGGTCATCACCATGCCTCCTGCAACCGTCAACCCTCCAGCTGTGGCTCCTCTCAAGGAGGAGTCACTGAGCCGGGATGCAGTGGAGAAGATGGTGGCTGAGATCCTGGACAAGCAGCAGCAGCAACATCCGCAGCAGAAGCTGACGAGGAACTGTCTGGCCTGCGCTCAGCCAAAGTCCCGCTACCTTGCCGACGGTTCCTCGGTTCATTTAGTCTTCCAGACCAAGACAGTTAAAGATTTCTACTGCTCCACCAAGGTCTTTAAGACGTATGCATGCGAAGGCCTGAGAGACCCCCGCATGTCCTTTGAGGACTTTGCAGCGTCTCCTTTCTTTGAGCGCGAGCTGGAGGCCGCCAAGCAGAGGGGGGCCGAGTGGAAGAAGGTGAAGGAAGAAGAGGAAGTCGGCGGAGCCGCTGCCGACAGGTCGCCTGTGCCGCTGAGGCGAGGCCCCGGCAGCCCTCATGTTCACAGCTGCTTCCCCGGGGTGTTGGGGAAGTACGTCTACTGCCCCTCCAGGGTGTTCTCCCTGTACAAGGACCAGGGCATGGGGAAGGAGATGGCCTGGGGGACTTCACACAGTCCGCTTTCTGTGAGGCGGAGAGAGACAGATGGCTCACAGAGAGGAAGAAGAGACCACACACATATATAGTATTAGTAATACTAATTAAATGATACAATAAGAATTATTGGACGAATATAAGCAGCATTATTGCATTGATATTGATTGCAAATATATATGTCCAGTACATGAGAATGTATATAATTATTGTTTTGGAATAAATATTGATATTTTACTAGAATAAATACAATTATTGCTGTATATAAATATTATATAATAATGTAAATATATATAAAATGTGTATCCATCCTGACATTTGAGAAGCTAAAACCAGGTCATGTTGCTGATTGTTTCAGCACTTATATTATAAATATGTTTTTGAATACACTACTCTGTGTGTATATGTATATGTCTATATATATATGGTTGTTTTATTATATGTATAATAATGTAATAATTATGTATGCATGTACATATATACTTATATGGGATTCACATGTTCATTTCATTGGTTTTATATTTTTTATTTGTTCATTTTAGACTTCAGCTGTGTTTTATATATATATATGCATATATATATACTGTATTTAATTAGTTTTTTATTCATTTCATTTGTTTTATATTATTTCTTTTTTTCATTTGAGAATTCAGCTGTGTTTATATATATATATATATGTGTATTTATATGTATATATATATATATATTCACAAATCCCATTAACCATTCTGTGAATCTCGCCAAACCTCCCTTCCCAGGGGGGGGTGTGAGGGATTCTTATGGCAGAGACACACGAGGTGACTCAAACCGAAACCCCCCACACCTGCAGAAGGTGTAGGTGATTCTACACCCGGGAAAGTGTAGGAAAATTGCCTACAAACCCCCCCCGTGTGTCGGCAATGGCCGACACTCAGGGGAGGGCAGGCAAATCCCTAGAACCTTCGCCAACTGCCTCCTACGGGACTCGCAGATCCGCCCCACTCCTTTCAATGAAGGAGCAGTGCCGCCTGCTAGAAATCACTCGTATTACATAGTCTGGTTCGCTGCTCCGTGACGTCACAGGTGACTTCAAAGCACAGAACCAGTTAGAACTGGTGGGTTGAGTGACGTCACAATGCTCGCTTCAAAGACTTCTCTCTGGTAGTTCCGATGCGATATATCTTTGGCCACAAGTCTTTGGGGGCGCTGTTTCCCCCCTGGACACGAGGCAAAGAGACCCCGTATGTTACCCTTTGAATGAGAGCAGTGTTGCCAGGTCCGCGGTTTTCCCGCGGACCTGGCAACACTGCTCTGTTGCCGCGGGTTGAATTTTTTGTCCGCTGGTTCGGGTAGACCTATTTTGCATGCAAATTACATGAATATCTTTAAATAAAAATCCATATTTTAAATGAAATAATTTATTTATACCCAAATCCTACCAAACTGACTCCAGATCAGCACGTACACACATTTTATTTCTGATAATATACTGTAATTACACAAGGCCATTTTAGGACCGAGGTGAAATAACTCTTTAGGGAAAACTGCTTTTAATGCTGGCATACTAAACATTTGGTGTTACTTTGTAGATATTACAATACATTTGGCAATGATAGCAATGCTGTTGGACTTTAAAAGCAGTGCATATGGTTTGGCACGGGCATATTTTGAGTTCTGATATTGGGCTGTTTTTTGGGCTGGTTTTATTGGCCATTGGGCTGGTTTTGTCACACCGACCTGGCAACCCTGCGTGATTGCGACATCCCGGAAGTAGCCCGTGCGCGCTCCCGCTTCCCGTTCGGCGGGGCGGCGGTGTTCCAAACAAAGTGGAGCCCGAATGACACCAGCAGACACAACCGGTGGCTTCTCGCTCTTCTTATTGTCGTTGTTGCCTTTTTTGTGGGTTTTTTTAATCTCTGAGAATTGAAGACTTTCAGAGATGGGTGCCGGATAAAAAGAGATACTATTTCAGAAACGGAGGTGTTAGGAGCGGCAGCCCGCGGCCCCGGTGAAGGAGCTTACAGCAGCCGGGAGGAGCAGGAGGAGGCGCCGCGGCCATTGCGATCACAACGGAATTCAATCTCCGGACAATTGAAGCGTCGTAAGTTTCCCGTTTTGCGTGGCAACATTAATTTAGCGTTGTTCCCCGCCGGCTGTCCGGTGTCGGTGGATGTCATGTTGTGTTGTGTAGAACAAGGGAACGTTAGACAAATTAACCCGTTCGCGGCGGCTAGCGCTAGCTCCGTGTGGCTAATGACGTTAGCTTCTCGAAGACCGGAGGAGCGTTTGATTGACTGACCCTTCCGGCGCTCTGTAGGGAGATTGGTCTGATAAACGAGCAGTACACTTCTAATAATCTGATTTATTCAGTAGTAATGTGCTTTGTTATTTATAGTCAGTAAAGCTAGGACAGCTATTTTACATTAAATACTGTATATACAGTGTCCCCGCACACATTCATAACAACGCACCATTTTACTGTTATTGGCTGAAGAGGACTAGCTTGTTGTAATTAATGGGGTTTATTAAACATAAATACTCAGAACAAATAAATAACGTGACTGTTAAATGCGGCTCACATCGACGGGCACGTGACAGTCCACAACACGTGGGCCTCGAAATAAACGAACCTCTGCAGTCGGCTGTAACTGCTAGTTCTACCAAGCTAACGACCCCGGGGGCGGGAGACGGAGCGCGAGACGGGGCGGGAGACGGGGCGCGAGACGGGGCGGGAGACGGAGCGCGAGCTCCGCGAGCTCCGGGCCTCGTTATTGGTAAACACGCGCGGAGGAAGATGGCTGTTGTCCTTTGTCTGTCACTCCTCTGTCCACGTTAGCAGCTTCCTTGTTGCTATGCTAAGGAAACGAGGATCGATATCGGACTGGTTAAGTGTCCTTGAGTGAGACGCTAGTGACCTTAGTGAGACGCTAGTGACCTTAGTGAGACGCTAGTGTCCTTAGTGAGACGCTAGTGTCCTTAGTGAGACGCTAGTGTCCTTAGTGAGACGCTAGTGACCTTAGTGAGACGCTAGTGACCTTAGTGAGACGCTAGTGTCCTTAGTGAGACGCTAGTGACCTTAGTGAGACGCTAGTGTCCTTAGTGAGACGCTAGTGTCCTTAGTGAGACGCTAGTGTCCTTAGTGAGACGCTAGTGTCCTTAGTGAGACGCTAGTGACCTTAGTGAGACGCTAGTGTCCTTAAGCGAGACGCTAGTGTCCTTAAGCGAGACGCTAGTGTCCTTAGTGAGACGCTAGTGTCCTTAGTGAGACGCTAGTGTCCTTAAGCGAGATGCTAGTGTCCTTAAGCGAGACGCTAGTGTCCTTAAGCGTGACGCTAGTGTCCTTAGTGAGACGCTAGTGTCCTTAAGCGTGACGCTAGTGTCCTTAGTGAGACGCTAGTGTCCTTAAGCGTGACGCTAGTGTCCTTAGTGAGACGCTAGTGTCCTTAGTGAGACGCTAGTGTCCTTAGTGAGACGCTAGTGTCCTTAGTGAGACGCTAGTGTCCTTAGTGAGACGCTAGTGTCCTTAGTGAGACGCTAGTGTCCTTAAGCGTGACGCTAGTGTCCTTAGTGAGACGCTAGTGTCCTTAAGCGTGACGCTAGTGTCCTTAGTGAGACGCTAGTGTCCTTAGTGAGACGCTAGTGTCCTTAAGCGTGACGCTAGTGTCCTTAGTGAGACGCTAGTGTCCTTAGTGAGACGCTAGTGTCCTTTAGTGAGACGCTAGTGTCCTTAAGCGTGACGCTAGTGTCCTTAGTGAGACGCTAGTGTCCTTAAGCGTGACGCTAGTGTCCTTAGTGAGACGCTAGTGTCCTTAAGCGTGACGCTAGTGTCCTTAGTGAGACGCTAGTGTCCTTAAGCGTGACGCTAGTGTCCTTAGTGAGACGCTAGTGTCCTTAAGCGTGACGCTAGTGTCCTTAAGCGTGACGCTAGTGTCCTTAGTGAGACGCTAGTGTCCTTAGTGAGACGCTAGTGTCCTTAGTGAGACGCTAGTGTCCTTAAGCGTGACGCTAGTGTCCTTAGTGAGACGCTAGTGTCCTTAAGCGTGACGCTAGTGTCCTTAGTGAGACGCTAGTGTCCTTAAGCGTGACGCTAGTGTCCTTAGTGAGACGCTAGTGTCCTTAGTGAAACGCTAGTGTCCTTAAGCGTGACGCTAGTGTCCTTAGTGAGACGCTAGTGTCCTTAAGCGTGACGCTAGTGTCCTTAGTGAGACGCTAGTGTCCTTAAGCGTGACGCTAGTGTCCTTAGTGAGACGCTAGTGTCCTTAGTGAAACGCTAGTGTCCTTAGTGAGACGCTAGTGTCCTCAGTGAGACGCTAGTGTCCTTAAGCGTGACGCTAGTGTCCTTAGTGAGACGCTAGTGTCCTTAGTGAAACGCTAGTGTCCTTAGTGAGACGCTAGTGTCCTCAGTGAGACGCTAGTGACCTTAAGCGTGACGCTAGTGACCTTAAGCGTGACGCTAGTGTCCTTAGTGAGACGCTAGTGTCCTTAGTGAAACGCTAGTGTCCTTAGTGAGACGCTAGTGTCCTCAGTGAGACGCTAGTGACCTTAAGCGTGACGCTAGTGACCTTAAGCGTGACGCTAGTGTCCTCAGTGAGACGCTAGTGTCCTTAAGCGAGACGCTAGTGTCCTTAGTGAGACTGAAGCTGCCCATCCTCTCCCTCAGGTCCCCGTCCTCTACTATCCACCCGATTCTGATCCGGGAGAGTTCTGACCGGTGTCATCGCCAAGATAGCCGGGCCGGGCAGGAAGAGGCACATCTCAGATCCAGACCCCAGCGGCGGCAGTGACTCCGGCGCCGGGCGGCCCGTCAGCGCCAAGTGCTCGAAGATGGCGAGCAGCAGCGGCGCGACCGGGAGCGGCGAGGCGCCGGTGGGCCGCCGCGGTGGCGCCCACCAGAGGAGGGGCCGGGACAACGGCGCCGACCCGCCCTCCTCCTCCAGCAGCAAGAAGAAGCAGAAGGACAGGGCCAACCAGGAGAGCAGAGAGGCCAAGAGGGCCGCCGCCGCGGTGGCCGAGGTCACCGCAGAGGTCAAGAAAGGTGAGCGGGACTAAACGTTATGGCGGGAAACACACCTGTGGTCGGAATATCCACACTACCACCCACTAGTCGGGTCATGTAGCATTACTATATATATATATATTTTATATATATTGTTGAGGATCTGATCCAGTGTTAGAATAATAAGTGTTTTAATACTCGAGGTAAAGCACAGCTCAGGTGTGACTTCTACCTGCAGTGAACTGGTTACAGATCTAATTCAGCACAATATTGTTAAATTGAGACGTCTAGATATGGACATTTCATGACGCCTAATTTGTTCTGGCTGAACAATGAAGGACCGACGGCGCTAAAATATACCACACGACAGATGGTAAGAATTAAGGAGTTTTCATCTGCCTGTGAATTCTCTGTAAATGAAACCAAAACATACGCCAGAGTTTAGTTCCAGTTTCTTAGCCTCCAGGAATAAGATCTGGACCAATCGATAGTGCGGACACTTTGAGATGTTGCTGAGCTGTCCTGTGTTTAGTCCGACCCACTTCTGGTCTGCTGTGTGCGGTTCAGTGTGTAGTTCAGTGTGTGCGTCTCTATTCTCAGGAAGTGGAGATGCCGTGTGATCACCACAGGCTGCTTCACAACCTGCTATTATTATTCTGTCTCCATATTTACAAAATGCATTTGACTGCGTTAGAGCTCCTATTGGATTGTTAGAATAGTGAAGAACTTTAGGGTGTAAAGGGGAAGTTCTCTATTTCTCTCTCGTTCTCTCTCTCTCGTGTGTGTGCCGCCCCCACCCCCCTAGTTCCTTCTCTGGTTGTGACCGTTTGTTCCTTTGTGTTTTTCCAGATGTTTTCGTGGACTGGAAGCAGAATGTGAATGAAGTGACGGTCAGACTGCGCTGTGGGGAGGCGGTGCTGAGGGTGGAGGACATCAACACCACCTTCACCGACACGCACTGCCACGTGGGCTTCCCAGGTAAAGCATGGAATAGAAACTACTATGGAGTTTATATATATATATATATATACATTTATTTTAATATATTTTGTTTTTAGATATATATATATTAGGGCTGTCAGCGTTAACGCATTAATCTATGCGATTAATTTGGCCGCGAATAACGCACTAAAATATTTTAACGCAACTTTGTTTACTTCCGGTGTCTTTGAAGTTGTTTCACTCCTCTGAGTGTCAAACCGCGGCAGTCCGCCTCCTTCCTCCCGTCTGCTCCTCGATATTCACTGAGGAGCAGAGGGCGACGTGTCGGTGACGCGGGGCGGAAGGTAAAGGGGACTTTGTTGTTGCTCCGCTCGATGCGCGCGCAGACACGCCGGCATGGAGCTCTGCGGCGAGACGGAGAGAGAAGAGTGACCGACACGTGGAGACAGAATGACATGCTGCTGGAGAGACGACCAACAACAGACGTTTAGTTTAATAAAGAACAAAGACGTCTTGAAGGAAAGAACCGTACATTACTTCTGCTGTAATCTGGCGCTATAGAGAACATGACAGGGGGGCGGGGCCTCACCCTGATAGAATGGTGGGGGAACACTGGGATGTGTCTCATGCAAAAGACTTTCAAAGGTGAATTTACATTGTTTTGTAAAATGTATAAAATGCCCCCAGCCTCCAGAGGGTGAACGTGACATATTTGAATGTCAGTCAGTTTCCCAAGGCCACTGGTTCTGCTGTTCAGTGTTAAAGATGACAGGACCAATGGGGTCTCTAATACACCTTTGTTTACTAATCTGATGTTTCACTGAAGAAACAATTTATCATCCACGATATTAAATACCTTGCTGGCACTTTATAGGTAGGAGCCTCTTTGAAAACACAGCTCTGTGTGAAGTTTTGTCTTTAAAAAAGAATACAATTAAACAAGTGTCTAAAATACACGCTGTCTGAAGGGATTACTCGTTCATTTAGAAGATTTAGTCTTTAGAAGAAAACAAACCTATTAATCGCGATTAATGAATTTCAAAATGTGCGATTAATTAGTAAAAAATTTTTTTTTGCGATTGACAGCCCTAATATATATATATACTTTTATTTTAATATATATACACTACCGTTCAAAAGTTTGGGATCACTTAGAAATGTCCTTATTTTTCAAAGAAAAGCATTGTTTTTTTCAATGAAGATAACATTAAATCAATCAGAAATACACTCTATACATTGTTAATGTGGTAAATAGGGCTGCAACAACAAATCGATAAAAATCGATTATTAAAATAGTTCATTTCATTATCGATTCGTTGTGTCGCGCGATTATTACGGCGTTCAATAAGTCACGGATTATAAACAAAGTTGAGTTGAGAGCAAAGCCACGCAGGAGAAACAAGAGCGGAGCAGAGAGAGAGCAGAGAGAGAGCACAGACGGAACGCTGCGTTGTGAGAGCCAATCAGCGCTGAGCTGCTCCGCTGTTGATGAATCTAATTGGCTGCTGCTGCTCACGTGGCGCTGGATGCGGAAGTCATTTACGTCGTCGGAGACACTCACGGAGCTGAGTGCACCTACGGGTGACGTTATGAACCCAGACACCAGGGCGCTACATGTCACGACGTGTGGCATTGCCACAAGAGTATAACATAGAAAACATGGTTATTTATTCAGTGGCGTATGGCGGAAAATATTTTTCCACGGAGAAAGGTAACGGAGATAAGCCCCGCCCCTCACCGTATGAGGCGTTTAACCCATAAATAGCCAACTCAGGAGAGTAAAGTGCTGTCAGTCTGTTTGTGATGGTTCATCACCATGGTGACCAGTGAACAGGTTCATCACCATGGTGACCAGTGAACAGGTTCATCCACATGCTGACCAGTGGATCTCCAGGACCTTTCCATGACTTTAAACCAAATTTCCATGATTAAACATTTTGTGAAAACTCTGTCTATACATGGCAAAGTGAGAAGATGTAGTATTTAAACTAACAATGAGAATTCCAAAGCATATTGTTTATATTCTGTGTAAATTAACATTTGAATCTAACACATTTGCATTACTTTTCCAATTATTTTGGAATTTTATTATTTTTAATTACTTTTCTAGCCCTGCTAATAGCCATTTAAAAATTCCATGACGTTTCCAGGTTTTCCATGACCGTACGGACCCTGTTTTGAATAAAGGATTAAAATTATTATACATTTTTTTTGTATCCGATTAATCGATTAATCAACAAAATAATCAACCGATTAATCGATTATCAAAATAATCGTTAGTTGCAGCCCTAGTGGTAAATGACTATTCTAGGTGGAAACGTTTGGTTTCTAATGAAATATCTCCAGAGGTGTATAGAGGCCCATTTCCATCAACGATCACTCCAGTGTTCTAATGGTACATTGTGTTTGCTAATCGCCTTAGAAGACTAATATCTGATTAGAAAACCCTTGTGCAATTATGTTAGCACAGCTGAAAACTGTTTTGCTGATGAGAGAAGCTATAAAACTGGCCTTCCTTTGAGCTAGTTGATTATCTGGAGCATCACATGTGGGTTCGATAAGACTCTCAAAAAAGAAGTTTCATGTGAAACTCGCCAGTCTATTCTTGTTCTTAGAAATGAAGGCTATTCCATGCGAGAAATTGCAAAGAAACTGAAAATGTCCTCCAGCGGTGTGTACTACTCCCTTCAGAGAACAGCACAAACGGGCTCTAACCAGAGCAGAAAGAGAAGTGGGAGCCCCCGGTGCACAACTCAGCAAGAAGACAAGTACATTAGAGTCTCTAGTTTTGAGAAATAGACGCCTCACAGGTCCTCAACTGGCAGCTTCTTTAAATGGTACCCGCAAAACGCCAGTGTCAACGTCGACAGTGAAGAGGCGACTCCGGGATGCTGGCCTTCTAGGCAGAGTGGCAAAGAAAAAGCCATATCTGAGACTGGCCAATGAAAAGAAAAGATTGGTATGGACAAAAGAACACAGGCATTGGACAGAGGAAGATTGGAAAAAGGTGTTATGGACAGATGAATCCAAGTTTGAGGTGTTTGGATCACACAGAAGAACATTTGAGACGCAGAACAGGTGAAAAGATGCTGGAAGAGCGCCTGACACCATCTGTCAAGCATGGTGGAGGTCATGTGATGGTCTGGGGCTGCTTTGGTGCTGGGAAAGTGGGAGATTTGTAGCAGGTAAAAGGGATTTTAAATAAGGAAGGCTATCACTCCATTTTGCAACGCCATGCCATACCCTGTGGGCAGCGCTTGATTGGAGCCAATGTCCTCCTCCAACAGGACAATGACCCAAAGCACACCTCCACATTGTGCAAGAACTCTTGAGGGAAGAAGCAGGCAGCTTGCTGTCTGTAATGGAGTGGCCAGTCACCAGATCTCAACCATTGAGCTGTTGTGGGAGCAGCTTGACCGTATGCTCCGCAAGAAGTGCCCATCAAGCCAATCCAACTTGTGGAGGTGCTTCAGGAAGCGTGGGGTGACATTTCAACAGATTACCTCAACAAATTAACAGCTAGAATGCCAAAGGTCTGCAATGCTGGAATTGCTGCTAAAGGAGCATTCTTTGACGAAAGCAAAGTTTGAAGAAAAAAAATTAATACTTCAAATACAAATGATTATTTCTAACCTTGTCAATGTCTTGACTATATTTTCGATACATTTTGCAACTCATTTGATAAATAAAAGTGTGAGTTTTCATGGAAAACACGAAATTGTCTGGGTGATCCCAAACTTTTGAACGGTAGTGTATATACATTTATTTGAATTAATATATGTTTATTTGAATATATATTTATATTTGTTTATTTGAATATATATATATTTATTTGAATATATATTTGTGTGTATATATATATTTATACACACACACACACACACACACATATATATATATTCAAATAAATAATATATGTATTTATTTGTAAATATATTTATATACATATATAAATAAATTGAGTACCACAAAAGGACAACCGGCACGTTGGGGTTAGGCCTTGTTGAACTTTAATTTTACAAATCATGTCAAGTCCTCCAATAACACGTGTGTGTCTTTGTATTGTTTCAGATGGCCGGCAGTGGAGCTGCCAGTTGCAGGAGGAAATCGAGGCGTCGTGCAGCCGAGTCCAGTACAAGGAGAAGGGCGGCTTCCTGCACGTCGTCATGCACAAGAAGATCCCCTTTCACATCTGGCCTTCGCTGAAGGTGAGTCGAGGAAGATGAGAGGTTCTTTCTGCCCGTACCGGTGGGTTTGTCAAATTGAGCTATACTGATGATTTCTTAAATTTGAGTTCTGAGTGATTCCTGAGTGGCATTCACACTGTACATGTTGTTGAAATAATCCAGATGTGGTCACCTCTGTATTCTCTGCTCCAGTCCAACAAGAAGGAGAAGGAGGTCGTGCCTCCGGAGACCAGGAAGGAGCCGGAGAGGAAGCCCGTTGCCTCGGAGCCATCGGAGAAACCCAAAGCGTCCTCCTCGCAGCCGCCGCCATCGCCCGCCTCGCCCGCACACAGCGAGTCGAGACGCGGCGGCGGTGGCAAAGCCGAGTGCGGCGCCAAGCGCGACATGAAGAGCAAACCGCCGTGTGACGAAGCTGCCGCCAAGGATTCCGTCGGGGCGAGGGGCGGAGCCTCAGACGACCCGACCGCCTCCAGCAAGCCTCAGGAACCCAGCGCCAAGCGCACCGTCGTACAGCCGGCCGCCAGGGAGGCCCCGTCACCGGCCGGCGAGGACACGCACGCGGCCCCGTCTACGGCCGGCGGCGAAGCTCCGCCCCCTCCCGCTGGCCCGAGCCCACAGACGCCACACGGCGGCGCGGAGAGACTCGGCAGCGGCCAGGAACAGGAAGTAGGAGGACGAGCCGACACCACTCGGGTGAGAATAGCGGCGATGTCTCCGGTTCGCTGCGACTCGTTTTCCGGTGGATTTTGGGGTTTCATTTCCTCTTCCTGATTTCAGGCGGCGGAGAAGCCAAACCGTCCGTCAGACGGCTGCGGAGCATCAGCGGCAGGCGGCGCCGATGGCCGACCGGCGGCGCCGGACCGCCTGGAACCCGTCGGCGTGGCGTCTGTAGAGACTCACGGAGACGGACTTGACTCTGAGCCGGAGGAGAAGAAGCTCGTCGAGCGGGAAGCGGAGCGCGGTTCTCCGACCGGCCGGCAGGTTGAAGCGGAGGAGGCGGAGTCGGCGCCGGCCGTCGCCACGCCAGACCAGCAGGACCAGCCGAAGGAGGAGGAGCCTCCTCTGGACATGAAGCAGCAGGAAGGTGAGTTGAGAAGGTTTGGGGTTACACAGTAGAAACTGAGTAGATGTTACAGTAGAAACAATGTGTAGATGGTTGTAAAATAGAAACAATGTGTAGATGTAGCGATGCGTATCCTGTCATGTGATTGATGAGCTCATTGATGATGTCATGTGATTGATGAGCTCATTGATGATGTCATTCCTCAGTCCCAGAGCCGATGGTGAACCTGCAGCTGATGAAGAACGATTCGTACGAGAAGGGCACGGACCTGATGGTGGTCAACGTCTACATGAAGGGGATCTGCAGGGACTCGGCCCGGATCATCTTCAGGGAGCAGGACTTCACCCTCATCTTCCAGACCAGGTGAACACCTGTGAAGATGAACCGTTGGCTCATTTACAAGTTAACGCCTTTTTAAACGATGTTTCTGCCTTTCACAGCGACGCCAACTTCCTGCGGCTTCATTCAGACTGTGGACCGAACACCGTCTTCAAGTGGCAAGTCAAACTCAGGTAAATGTTAAGTCGTGTGTTTTTGTTAAGTCTTTTAAATACTAATAATGTTAACCTCTCATTTAATAAAGTAACCTTTCAGTGGGTTAACCCCTTGACGTCTCCCTCTCCTCAGGAACCTGATCCAGCCGGACCAGTGCAGCTACTCCTTCACGCCGTTCCGGCTGGACATCGCCCTGAAGAAGAGGCACAGCCAGCGCTGGGGGGGTCTGGAGGCCCCCGCCCCACAAGGTCAGCTGCCAGGCTTCTAACATTACGCGCTGCAAGATTTTAGTGTTTTTATGTCGCACGTGTGGTGAAATGCAACATTCTCCTGTTGTTGGCAGTGTCCACCACAAACATGCATTTTGAATATATTTTTTTATAGATTAATATATATATTTTAATAGATATTAATAGATTAAAATATATTTTTATTTATATTTTAATAGATTAATATATATATTAGGGGTGTCAGCGTTAACGCGTTAATCTATGCGATTAATTTGGCCGCGTTAACCAGGGGTCCCCAAACTTTTTCCTAAGAGGGGGGGGGGGGGGGGGGGGTGCAAGTGAGAGTGTGCTCACCTGTGTGCGCGCATCACGGCTGAGCTCTGATCGCTCTTTTAATGAAGTATCGATACTAAAAATATGCTAAATCACATCGGGTACTTTGTTAGTATCGCTACACCGTGCAGCGTGACAGCAGCAGATGTAGCGGACTAACAATCAAGCTAACCTAACTTCCCAAACGCTGTGGACATCTGAACGCTGATTGGCCGAGACGCGACACGTCCCATCAAAGATGTTTTATTGCGAAGAAGAGCACCACTCCACATTTTCTCCGCGTCTCACTGCAATCTCAACGGCAGCGGGCCAGGTGAACAAAATAATAAATCGGAACGCGTCTCTGGTATTGTTCAGGGGGCCGGTCCAAATGGGGAGGCGGGCCGGATCCGACCCGCGGGCCGTAGTTTGGGGACCACTGGCGTTAACGCACTAAAATATTTTACCGCAATTAACGCAACTTTGTTTACTTCCAGTGTTCGTTGACGTTTTTACACTCAAACCGAGTGTCAAACCGCGTCAGTACGGTTTAAAACTGTTTCCGTTTTAAAAAAAGTTATTTCTCCGCGAAAATAAGGAGCATAAATCAGTTTAAACTAGTGGATGAATCAGTCGGGTTTCCTCCTGCTCCTCCTTCCTCCCGTCTCCCCCTCTGATACACAGAGGAACGAAGGGGCGACGTGTCGGGTGACGCGGCGCGGAAAGAACTCGTCACACGAAACCTTCAACGTGATTGGTCAATCCGTTTGTCTGTCAACATTTTGCGAATAAAACAACCAATGAACACTCAGTAAATCACAAAGGACCTCCCACCTCACAGGTAAGGCTCATTAGCCTGTCAGTCAGAGAGCAGAGGACACGGCGCGAGGACAAATGTGCCTCATATATATAGAGAGCTGAGATTGTTCTGGAATGTTTGATGTATAACACATGGGGATGTGTCATATGCAAACGCCTTTAAAAGGTGAATTTACATTTTTTTGTAAAATGTATAAAATGCCCCCAGCCTCCAGAGGGTTAACGTGACATATGTGAATGTCAGTCAGTTACCAAGGCCACTGGTTCTGCTGTTCAGTGGTAAAGATGACAGGACCAATGGGGTCTCAATATACTTCTTTTTTTTTTACTAATCTGATGTTTCACTGAAGAAACAATTTATCATCCACGATATTAAATCCCTCGCTGGCACTTTATAGGTAGGAGCCTCATTGAAAACACAGCTCTGTGTGAAGTTTGGTCTTTAAATAGAAGAAAAACAACTTTTAATCGCGATTAATGAATTTCAAAATGTGCGATTAATTAGTTACTTTTTTTTAATCGATTGACAGCCCTAATATATATATATATTAATAGATTAAAATATATATATATATATTAATAAATATCCCAAACAGCCCTCATTTAACATTCAAACCATATACCTAAAGCTGCAGGAAGCCTGTACAGCTGTGTTTGTGTCATACTCATAACATGTTTTCTATGTGTGTGTATTGTTTACTGTTGGTGTGAGTCTGTGTTCTTTAGCTCTCTGGGTGACAGGAACTTGAACTGTGTAATGTATCCAGCAAGTAGATCTGGGAGCCGGTCGGTCCTGCAGCCTTATGCGGCTGCAGACTGTGTGACACCCAACGTTCGGCACCCTTGAGCCCATGAGCCGGTTCTAAAATAGGAATACAGACGACTGCAGGGACAGTTTTAAACTGCTTTTTAAATAAGTATGTAATTGACTTCTTATTACCAAAAAAGGGACAGTGTTCATTTGGTATGCAGAGGTCAGCTGAAAATGCTAATTTATTTTTAGTAGCATATTGAATTCAAAATATATGGAGACTGTTGAATATATATATATATATTTTAATATAGTTATATATATAATGTGTGTATATATACATATAATAATAAAAGAATATAATTAAAAAAATATATATATTATAATAATGATCCTAAATGGCTGTAATTCTACATAAAATAATGGGAGTCATTTTTACGTGTGTCCGAATGAAAAGGCCTTAAATTCCTTTGCGTTATCCATATTATACACATTTACAAATATCCAGTTGCTGTGTCGTCGACCTTCATCTCCTACAAGCCCCATCCAACTCTGTTTAAGGTGCAGTGGGTGGCGCCAAGGTCGCGGTACCCTCCAGCCCTTCCTGCATGGAGAAGAGCCAGCCGGGCGGCAGCCAGCACAGCCTGCCGGCCCAGGAGGAGCCCCCGAGGGTCGGGGAGGAGAAGCCCAACAAGCCCCCCAAGGCCTCGTCCAGGGTGGAGGACGCCGTGGCTCCCCGCGGCGTCTCTGAGCACGTCGCCATCGCCAAGCCGGAGCCCACGGTGAGCGGAGGGATCAGTCATCCGAGTAGAGGTAGAGGTCGGCATGCGAGTCGTTCTCATTGGTGGACTCGCGTCTTTCAGCCTAAGCCGACCTGCATGGTGCAGCCCATGAGCCACGCGCTGCTCGCCAGCAACGAGCGCCACGAGGACGAGGAGGAGAAGAAGGTGTGCCTGCCTGGCTTCACGGGGCTGGTGAACCTCGGCAACACCTGCTTCATGAACAGCGTCATCCAGTCGCTGTCCAACACCAGAGAACTCAGGGACTTCTTTCACGGTAACACGCATATATATTTATATATGACAACGTCATGCTATTCTGATCGTTTATTTAAAACAAAGATGTTTTATTCTGGTTCTATTGGCCCCTGAAACCTGACGGACTCAACAGCGCCCCCTAGAGCTCATTTAATAGACTGTAACTTCCTGTAGTTTTACCTGGATGTGCCATGAACACTAGTTTCTGCTGGAGAAGCATTTAAATGAAAAAAGTATGTAATTTCTGCCAAATCTAGTTCATTTTGGAACGGTGCAAAAAATTACAAATTAGAAAGAAACAAAACTCTTAATAATTGTAATATTTCCAACATTTGCAGACGTAGAAAGAACATGAAAGAATATGTCTGGCTGTATCTTCTAGACTCTCAGAGGTTTTTCTTCTACATCACTGGTTTTCAACCTTTTTTCAGTTATGTACCCCCTGTGAAATATTTGTTCAGCCAAGTACCTCCTAACTAGCCATGTTCACCCCCTAACTAGCCATGTTCACCCCCTAACTAGCCATGTTCACCCCTTAACTAGCCATGTTCACCCCCTAACTAGCCATGTTCACCCCTTAACTAGCCATGTTCACCCCCTAACTAGCCATTTGTGGTGAAATACACAGCGCTGTGCCATCGGTGTCTGATTTAATATAGAATATATACAATTATGCTCATGAATTTACACTTGTGTGTTTTTTTTTAAAGGATGATAATATTAATTACATTTTTTACAAATCTCATGTACCCCCTGTGGTGCCTTCACATCCCCCCATGGGTACATGTACCCCCATTTGAGAACCACGGCTCTAAATACAAACCACAGGGAGGAGCCGATCTTCTACCCTTTGAAAAGTTGACCTGAATTCTTTTGTTTTGTGTTTTATTCGTTCTGCTTGGTTCAACTCGGTCCTTCCAGGTAGTTTTACAGAGTTTCCACGTGTCCGTACCCGACTGTCTGGTTCTGTTGGCTCAAGGACGTTTCTCTGTGCCGGCAGATCGGGCGTTCGAGTCAGAAATCAACTGCAACAATCCTCTGGGGACGGGAGGCCGGCTCGCCATCGGCTTCGCCGTGCTGCTCCGGGCGCTGTGGAAGGGAACGCATCACGCCTTCCAGCCCTCCAAGCTCAAGGTACACGAACCGGCACCGACGCATTCATCTCGAAAAGTCGATGAAACAACACATGTATTTAAGGGAAACAAGAAGGAGGATCCAGAAGGAGACTTTTGTTTTCAGCTCCTTTGACGAGGAGACATTGAAAATATCCTGCACACGGAACAATAATGGTTCTTAAATTGTTCTTTAAAGCCGTTGTGATTCTACGAAGAACCGTCACCTACTGAGGAACCTTTTTTTTGTTGAGGCATCATTATAGGTTCATTGAAGAACCCTTTAAGGACATGGTTCTTTAAAGAACCCTGGTTTGAAAGGTTCTTTGGAACCAGAAATGGTGCCTCAAAGAACCTTTTTTTAAGGTTCTTTGATACACCTTTATAGGTTCTTTGAAGAACCCTTTAAGGACTTGGTTCTTTAAGGAACCCTGGTTTGAAAGGTTCTTTGTGGAACCAGATATGGTTCTTCTATGGAGTCACTCTGAAGAACCGTTTTCAGTTCCAGATGTCATGTTTGTGTGGGAATTATAACACGGATCAATCAGTCTTCATCCTTTGTTGTTAGTCTAAGTGATTGTTCCCTTGAAGGTACGGAGGATGCGACCTGCTTCCTAACCTTTACAGGACAGAAGATGATGTGCATGGTGTCGAAGACGATATAACTAAGAATATCTTCTCCCGTTCCACTTGTTCAGGCCATCGTGGCGAGCAAAGCCAGCCAGTTCACCGGCTATGCCCAGCACGACGCCCAGGAGTTCATGGCCTTCCTGCTGGACGGGCTCCACGAGGACCTGAACCGCATCCAGAACAAACCCTACACGGAGACGGTGGACTCCGACGGGCGCCTCGACGAGGCGGGTGGTGTTCTTCAGGCTCCTCCTCCTCCTCCACGGGGTCGAGGAGCCTCGGCCTGACGGTGTTCTGTCTGCCGGTGCAGGTGGTGGCTGAGGAGGCGTGGCAGAGACACAAGATGAGGAACGACTCCTTCATCGTGGACCTCTTCCAAGGCCAGTTCAAGTCCAAGCTGGTGTGCCCCATGTGCTCAAAGGTAAACAAACAAACAAACAAACAAACCTCAACAAGTTGTAGTTTCTTGCTCGATGGCTGACGGCCTTCATCTCTATTATTATCTCTACTTAAAAAGGGACCATATACATTTAAAACATAAGCATCACCATTTGATGTACCAGGTTGTAGCTACACAGCTAATTAGCATCTGTAGTCCCTTGACAGACCACAATAATATACAACAATAACAAATATAAAACAATAACAAATATAAAAAAAATAACAAACATACAGGATGAGACACTACAACAGTATATGTGGTGAGAAGAACACACAACACACAAGAAGCTACAGTACAGCACATTAAAAGTAAGTATTACATACTATTCAAAGTAATACAAAACATTAAAAAATAAGTAATACATACTATTAAAAGTGAGTAATAAAAAACATTAAAAGTGAGTAATAAAACTATTAAAAAGTAAGTAATAAAACTATTAAAAAGTAGGTCATACATACTAATAAAAGTGAGCCATAAAACTATTAAAAGTGAGCCATAAAACTTAAAACTTAGTAATAAAACTATTAAAAGGATGTAATACATACTATTAAAAGTGAGTAATACGAGCCTCTCTTCCTCAGGTGTCCATCACCTTTGACCCTTTCCTCTACCTGCCCGTGCCCCTCCCCCAGAAGCAAAAGGTGCTCTCGGTGTTCTACTTTGCCAAGGAGCCTCACAAGAAGCCCATCAAGGTAAGAAGCCTCCACTCGAGGCTCGGCTGGCAGGTGGAGGTGTGTTCCATGTGGCTGACGCTGTGTCTCAGTTCTTAGTGAGCGTGAGCAAGGAGAACTCCAGTACCGCGGAGGTCCTTGAATCCATCTCCAGGAACGTCCGGGTGAAACCGGAGAACCTCAGACTGGCAGAGGTTTGTTTACTCGATTATCTCTAACGGGCTTTTTCCGACCAGTCGAATTATAAAGCAACTTTATTTATTCGTGGTTGTGTTTTTATTCTGTTTTAATTCTGGTATTCCTGCACAGTTGGAGATGTAGACCAGGCCTCACTCGTCCGTGTTTCATCCGGTAGTTTCAGATCATCCCACCTCCACACGGGCTCGGCAGTTAATAGTTTTATGACATTTGTAGAATTTAATTCTGTTTCTGACGAATGAGATCCAAACCTTTTTATTATCTTTATTTAAAAAGGACAGTGTGCAGTTGAAACATGAATGCATCTCTAATTAGCATCTGTAGACCATAATAAACATAAAACAATAACAAACGTAAAACAATAAAAAACAGTACAGAATGAGACACTACAACAGTATATGTGGTGAGAAGAACACAAAATACACAACGAGAAGCTACAGTACAGCACATTAAAAATAAGTAATAAAAACATTTAAAATTAATTAATAAAAACCATTAAAAGTGATTAATAAAAGACATTAAAAGTCATTAATAAAAACTATTAAAAAGTAAGTAATAAAAACTATTAAAGAAATTAATAAAAAACATTCAAAGTAATTAATAAAAACCATTAAAAGTGAATTAATATAAAACATTAAAAGTAAGTAATAAAAAACATATAAAATGTCCAATAACTGCTGACTGTTAAGTCCAAAGGTAAAAAATGATTGATAAAAGATAGATGTATTGATTTCCAAAATTAACTAAATATTCTGCCTTTCCACTGCAGTCAAAAGAACTTGAATTGGTTGAAATGACTCATTAAATCTATTGAGTCGCTTTATTCTAATTGTGCAACCTTTTTTTCTCCTATTGATGACAACTTAAGATTCAAAGCTTCATTAAAAAAACTTGATAGCAGCGTCAGAATCGGATGAATGACGAGCGGTGACCGCAGTCGACGAGCTAACGTGTTAACATAAGCGGCGTGCTAATCGTTTAAGTCCCCTCAGGTGGGGAAGAACCGCTTCCAGCGCATGTTCCTGGCGTCTCACTCCCTGGACACGGTGTCCTCCTCCGACACGCTGTTCTGCTTCGAGGTTCTCTCCAAGGACCTGGCCAAGGAGAGGGTGGTGCTGCTCCGGGTGCAGCAGGTACAGCACAACACCTGCATACGACCAGTCGCGGTCACCAGGGAGACATGTACATGTTTTAGGGGGCAGATTTCATCATTTAAATCTATACATGGGGCACTTTATAAAACTTGTGAAATAACATTTAACCTTTGTTAACAATAATAAATATACTTATTTAGGCTCACAGGATATGAGCCATTGTGACAAAAAATGGCAATAAAAAGACTATGGCAATAATAAGACAATTAGGCAATAATAAGACTATTGAATAATAAATATGACTATTAGGTAATAGGACTATTGGGTAATAATAAGACTATTGGATAATAAATAGGACTATTAAGTAATGGGACTATTGGGCAGTAATAAGACTATTCTTATTTATTTGTGGTTATTTATTATTACACTTTTTAAATTATTAACAATTATAACTTATTTCTTTGTTTTTTTATAATACAAAAATATATATATTATTTTTTCTGAACCTACCTAGTACAGGAAGTACAGATAAGACATGCAACAAAGAACACAAACTAAACGCTATTGGATGATCATAATTCTGGGGCATGTGTTTCCTCTCCTCGTGACATCAGGGGCAACATGATGTTTCTTAGGGGCCGTTTGGCCTTTGGCCCCGGTGTGTTTTAGACGCTGCTGTTCACGCTTGCTGAGAGTTTGTTTTCTTTCTCCGACAGAGACTTCAGGTCCCGAACATCCCCATCTCCAAGTGCGCCGCCTGCCTGAAGCCTCCCGTGTCCGAGGAAGACAAGCTGAAGCGCTGCACCCGCTGCTACCGCGTGGGCTACTGCAACCAGTGAGCGTCCACACAGACATGGTCACTGTTCTCTGAGTCCCGTTAACTCTCCTCTGGTCCTCAGGGCGTGTCAGAAGAGCCACTGGGCCCATCACAAGGGCCTGTGCCGGCCCGTCATGGAGAGCGTGGGCCTGCCCTTCCTGGTCAGCGTGCCGCAGTCCCGGCTCTCTTACGCCCGGCTCACCCAGCTGCTGGAAGGTTACTCCAGGTACGCTCAGGCCTCGGCATCGCTTAGAATGAATATATATTTATATATAATATTGTCGTCAGGACAGCCGAGTAAGATGAGAGCAATGTTACCGATTCCAAAACTAAACACGGCCCAGGATACTAAAACACACTTAATTCATATTCAGACTTTTATATATATATATTTATATATATATGTTTTAAATCATATATATATATGTTTTTCAAAATAATCATATATATATATATATGATGAAATGAATATATATTTATTATATATATATATATGATTAAATATATATATGTATTAAATATATATTTAATCATATGTGTGTGTGTTAGAGAAAATAACTTGCACATCACGTCTTCTGGTCTACGCAGATAAAAACTAGAGATGGTCCTTGAACTCTTTCTCTGGCAGGTTTTCCGTCGACGTGTTCCAGCCTCCTTTCCAGTCGGGCCGGACGTCCCCCGAACCCTCGCAGAGCCGGGTGGACCTCCCACCTCCCGAGGGTCTGGGTCCGGGGGACGAGGCCGTGGGTGGTAGCGGTGATCCGGTGCCGAGCCCCTCTCCGCTGCCGGAGTCCAAAGCGGACTACGCTCCGGCCCTCCACTCGGGGGACTCCGCCTCCCTCTCCTCCTCCCAGACCTCCCTCTCCACCACGCACACTGCAGACTCTGGATTCTCTGAGCAGATTTCCTCCTCCGCCGCCGCCTCCTGCGGCTCTCTGAACCCTCACGCCGAAAAGGAGACGTCGTGTGAGAAGGCGGTGCGACCAGAAGGTAATGTCACACATCTGCTGTTGGACCAGGAGCTTCTGGGTTTCTGTGATGGCCCCTTTAGTCCTCATCCTCGCCTCTTCATTGCAGCTGCAGTAACGGGGTACCAGCAGCCGAGTGAATCGGCGGCGGGTCACGCGAGTCAGTTCTACATTGCTCTGCTGGACTCGAGCAACAAGGAGCAGAGGCTGGATGAGAGAGGTACTGTCTCA
Organism: Pseudoliparis swirei; assembly: GCF_029220125.1. Taxonomy (NCBI): domain Eukaryota; kingdom Metazoa; phylum Chordata; class Actinopteri; order Perciformes; family Liparidae; genus Pseudoliparis; species Pseudoliparis swirei. The sequence continues at coordinate 1,767,727 of NC_079396.1, forward strand.
TTTTTAATGTGCAGAGAGTTGTTGCTCCGTCTATGCAGTCACGTTAAAGACCGTTGTGAAGGGAGTAGTCTATGTACGAGCTGTAGAGGTTCCCCTACTGGAGAGGCTGCAAATCAAGGTTCTAATAATCTGGGCCAGGAATCTGGATCCATAATCTGGGCCAGTGGGAGCATGAAGGGCCAGATAAACACAAGAGGACCCAGAATGGAGCCTTGGGGAACTCCTTGTGTCTTATTGGTCCAATCAGACGTGTCACACAAAGTAGTCCGTGTCCTAAGCCATCCCCTAACCCCCCTGCAGAGGACCTTCTGGAGCTCCCTGAAGACACGAAGCTGCAGCTGGTGTGGCAGAACAACGAGCGCCTGAAGGAGTACGTCCTGGTGAGCTCCAAGGAGCTGGAGTACGAGGAGGACCCCGGCTCCCTGAGCGAGACGGTCAGAGCCGGACACTTCACCCTGGAGCAGTGCCTCAACCTCTTCACCAGGCCGGAGGTGCTCGCCCCGGAGGAGGCCTGGTAGGTCTAAGCGTCGTCTCATCTCCATCTTTCTGGTTTCCTGTTTTGAGGTATTACATGTAGGAGCATTTCCTCTGTTTGGCCAGTAGGGGCAAAATACTGAGAAGTTCTCAACCTTTTTGGGGTTATCTACCCCCTGTGAAATGTTTTTTTCAGCTGAGTACCCCCTAACCAGTGCAAAGCATTTGGGGTTGAAAAAAATATATGCAGCATTTAGCATAAAATATAAACAATTCAGTTTATGAACTCGCATTAATATTTTATTGAATATTTATTAAATAACTATTTTCAAAGGCTTTTTTAAGGGATGTTCATTTTGGTCCAACACAATGTTTTTGGAAAACTTCTCTGCTTTTTTAAAAATCGCATCAATATAATAAGATAATTTTACTGTTAATCGACTAATCACGTCAACGACGCTCAGCGAAGACGACGTTCACTGGAATTGGATGAAATAAATACCAAATACAACATCTTTGCACTCAGTGAAACTTTTCTTCTGATCGTATATCAGGGTTTGTACGGTCATGGAAAAGTCCTGGAATTTAAAAATGTTTATTTCCAGGCCTGAAGAAGTCATTGGAAAAGAAAATGCCAAAAGTTTTGGGAAAGTCATGGAAATGTTGTTCTATTCACATGTATACAGATCAGTATATATAGTGTACGCTTTTGAATTCTCGTTGGTTTAAATCTGACATTTTATCACTTTTTCATGTATTTCACAAAGCGTTTGCTCATGGACATTTGGTTTAAAGTCCTGGAAATCCATGAGTCAGCATTAAAGACTCGATGTATAACCTGTCTGTTTTTAGGTACTGTCCAAAGTGCCAGCAGCACCGCGAGGCCTCCAAGCAGCTGCTGCTGTGGCGGCTGCCCAACGTCCTGATCATCCAGCTCAAGCGCTTCTCCTTCCGGAGCTTCATCTGGAGGGACAAGATCAACGACATGGTCGACTTCCCCGTCAGGTAAACGCAAGAAACGGCGAAGTTCCACCACAACGCTGTCTGCAGCACTTATTCAAATGTCCTTTAAAGGAAGCGTGTGGAAGAGATGACGACAACGTTAAGAAGTACGAATAAAGGGCAAGATCGTTGGTTTGCGTATATAGTTCTCTGGCGATGTGGTCATGCACATGCGTGTGTCGTCTGTATATTGATAACTCATGTGTTTACATAATCTGGGCTAGTGGGAGGAGCATGTGGGATTTAAGATGATAAACAGAAGAGGACCCAGACTGGAGCCCTGGGGAACTCCTCGGGTCACGTTGGTCCAATCAGAAGTCACACAAAGTAGTCCCTGTCCCTTTGAAGTAGGATTCAAACCATTTAAGAGAAGAGGCGTTCCACCACATGTCAATCTGCAGAACACCACGTTGATGTTCTCTAAAGCAGCGGTTCCCAAACTCAAGAATGCCGCGGCCCAATTTGAAATCTGAAAATCTTCTGCGGCCCCCACGGCGAGCGTTGTCGGCGGGGGGGGGGGGGGTGTGCGCTAGTGAGAGTGTGCGCACCTATACGCGCGGATGTGCCGGTGCGCATCACGGCAGAGCGATGCATCCCGAGAAGTGTTAGCGGGGGGGGGGCTGGCTGAGCGATTAAATGTATCTCTTGTTCTGCCTGTTTTGTGATATTCGTGCCTAAAAGGCGCCTAATATTTCTAGACTGAAATAATATCGGCATTATAATTATTATAAGTATGAGGATTTTTTTAGTTGCCTATTTTGTGTGCGCTCTCAGGACTTGGTGCCCTACGCGCAGCGCGTAGTGCACGTTATGGGAGCGGCGGCGCTGATCACAACTCTGATCAAAACATAAACTAGGGATGATTAAATGACCTTCAGAATTTAACCGATTAAAAATGTATTAACCGACAATGTATGTTTTGTATACCATTTTCTCCGGAGCTCATATATATTTACTTTGTTTGGCGGCGCCTTTTGTTGAATAACGAGCGAGAGCCTTATTGTTTTATTAATCTGTTCGTTTAAATTGTTTGTGCTTCATCAATTAATGTTTCACATAACTAATGTGCCGCTAGAATTGTTCAAATAATACTTAAACTAAGAAAAAGATGTACGTTTGGTATCTTATCAATTATCAATCGTTTTAAGTAAAATACAGACAACATTAAAAACATTTTATTTATTTATTTTAAATGACCTCTCGCGGCCCACCTGCAGTACCTTCACACTTTGGGAATGGCTGCTCTAAAGGAACCGTGTGGAATTGATGATTATTTATTTAGAGACATGGAGGAGTTCCATTTTGAGCGGTAGTGTAAATCTGCTCTCGGTGAGACACGAACACAACATTAGAATCGTTAGTTTTTAGGTCATTAGACGGTAATAAAAACATAGTTGTTGCATGTTATATTCCATTAATCCCCCTGAATGTTGCGTGAAGCGTCCCTCATGCAGCACCCGTAGCTTGGCGTCCTCCCACGGCCTCTGATAGAATCTCTTCTTGCAGGAATCTGGATCTCAGTAAGTTCTGCATCAGCCAGAAGGACGAGATGCAGCAGCCGCCCGTCTACGACCTGTACGCCGTCATCAACCACTACGGGGGGATGATCGGAGGCCACTACACGGCCTACGCCCGGCTGCCCAGCGACAAGAACAGCCAGCGCAGTGACGTCGGTGAGTCTGTTTATCCCCACCTGGAGTGTGTGTGTGTGTGTCGTACCGTTCAACCACCCTGACTCCGCCCTCCTCTCCTCCTCCGCCAGGCTGGCGTCTGTTCGACGACAGCACGGTGACCATGGTGGAGGAGAGTCAGGTGGTGACGCGCTACGCCTACGTCCTGTTCTACCGGCGGCGGAACTCGCCCGTGGAGAGGACGCCGCGCTTCCACCGGCCAATGGGAGCCGAGTCGCCCGCAGGAGCCGCTGCCAGCCAGGTGAGGGCGCCACACCACTACGAGAGGGGGGGGGGGTCCAGAGAAGGGCTTTGGGGTTTTCACTGTGGATGTAGGCGCCAGGTTTGAGCTTCTATCCAAAGTTAAAACGGCCCCTGGCTTATAAGTAAAGTAAATCACTTGTTTTCAGGCTTTTAATGAGAAGTTGCATTGTTTCGGGTGATCAGCGTCTCGAAGCCACGGCGGCTCTCGGAGTCGAGGCTGAAGTGTTGCTGGGATAATAAGTCGTTCCTCTCCTGTGGAATAAGAAGTCTCGGATTGAGTCCGCTCACGTTGATAGAAGTGTTCGACTCCACCTCTCTTGGGAAGTTGATGAATGTGTGTTTGACAGGACTCAGTGGGGGGTCTCACGAAGCCGGAGCGACTCTTCTCGGTGTCGACGGGAGTTCGACGACTCGCTGAGTCATCACGGGGAGATTCCTCATTTAAGTCGTCGGTTCGTTTGAGATCATCAAGATTCAGATGTCAGGCAGCGGCTGCACACACTCATCAACAGGATAGAGTGTGGAGTTCTGTGTGAGAGAAAAAGAGTGAGTGAGAGAGGGAGAGAGTGTGTGTTTGTGAGGGGGAGAGGGTGTGAGATAGTTTTCAGTCCAGAAGTTCTCCGTAGAGAACATGTCGGTGTCTCTTCTCCTCTGAGCCTCCATCTTTCCTGAAGATGCACTTTTAGTTTCTGTGAGGAGGAGAATCGTCTCAGACCTCCAGAGTCTCCGTCAGACCTCCAGAGTCTGTGTCCTCCTCACTCAGCGAGTCGTGGTTTGGGGGCGAGCCTCTCGGTCCCTCTCCTCTGAGTGGCGGTCGGGTCGGGTCCCCGTTGGTCTGCCGTGTTTCTGAATGTACTCGTAGCGTCTGTTAGTCAGCGCCTGTTCCCAGAAGCTGACACCGGTTTCCGCCAATCGCAGGCCTCTCGAATTTGGCGGGAACTGGAGGAGGAAGAGGAGGAAGAGGAGGGGCTCGCCGGAGGCCCCCGCGGACCGTCCCGCTCGGCGCCGCGGAGGCGTCGCACGTCGCTGGACCGCGCCGAGGAGGACGGAGACGGCGGCGCCGTCTCGGTGCGCCGCAGGAGGACGAGGAGGATGTCGGACTATCCCAACGACGATTGCGTGCGCTACGTTGTTCTGGGCACGCTGGTGGCCGTGTTGGCGCTGTTGGTCAACCTGGTCTACCCCCTGCTGAGCAGAGCCACCTGGACCTGAGGGGCCCATGTGAGGGGCCCATGTGAGGGGCCCGCTCTGCATGCAGACGGACCAACGCGAGGTTGGAACATTTGGACGAGGAAGTTCTGTTTTCAGATGTCACCAACGGGTCCTCGGCGGGTCGTAAACATGGATCAACCCTGTAAAATTCCGTCGGGCCCGACCCGGATCCACCGACCCGGTACCAAGGAGAGACCCCCGACCAGCTTTAATTGGGCTTAAATTAAACCGCGAACAATGACGTGCACAGATGTAAATGTTCAGACTTTTTATTTAACCGTAAATTGTTCTCCAGCAATTTGGAAGAAGGAAAAAAAAAAGTCAGATTTCAACAGTTCAAACTTTTTTTAAATTTTTTATTGAAGCAATAAGTTTAAGACCCTGAGGCCCAAAACTAAGAGAAGGTTGAAGCCGTCAGCAGCCGAGCGTAAACGAGTCACTTCACGGCGTCGACGCGCTGGTTTCTGTTTTCTTGTCACATTTAATTTAAATAATTCTCAGGCTGAGCTCTGACAGCTTATGCTTAATAACTTAATGTACAGTTTAATAATTTGATCAGTTTAATAACTTGATGTTCAGTTTAATACTGACCACACACGAGAAGGGAAGCAAAGCGGTACGTACTGCTGCAGTACCCATGTTGGCCACCAGGTGAAGTTTTTACTACAGGAGCCATTAGATCCTCCTCTGCTCTCTCTCCGCTCCTCAGCCAGCGGGGCGAGCAGAGGAGGCCGGCGGCTCCGACTAGAACGTGGAGAACCTCCTCAGTGCAGGTGGAGGGCGGTGGAAGGTTCTGGAAGAGGCTCATGAACAGAATAGTTGTCCAGTAAGGAGCCGAGAGCTTAGATGAGGCCTCTATCTTTATCCTCTATCTTTATCCTCTATCTTTATCCTCTATCTTTATTGCACCACTCTGAAGAGGTGAGAGGTTCCACTGAGTCTCCCATGAAGCAAAGAGAACTCTGTTCCCTCAGTGGATCAGAACCCGTCTCGCGGCGTGTTCCTGGTCTCTCGTGTTCTGAGCCGTTTGTTGTCATGTTTTTTAAATGCCTGTCAACGTGTGTTTATTTGTTTTGTTCCATCTTGAAGTTTATTTTAGTTTTTTTTATCAGATGAAACGTAGTGAACTTGTTGTTTAGGAACGCTCAGATGTTGACGACGAGTCTCGTCTTCGTCGACGAGACGATCGACGAGTTTCTGTGTTTCTGGACGAACGTAGAAATGTAAGATTTAAAGCTTCAAATCACCTGTTGGTCCAGACTTCACCAGACAGACACGCGTCTCACGCCCTCTGTGTGTGTGTGTGTGTGTGTGTCTCACTCCCTCTGTCTGTGTCTCTGTGTCTCACTCCCTCTGGGTGTGTGTGTGTGTCTCACTCCCTCTGTGTGTGTCTCTGTGTCTCACTCCCTCTGTGTGTGTGTGTCTCACTCCCTCTGTGTGTGTGTGTCTCACTCCCTCTGGGTGTGTGTGTCTCACTCCCTCTGGGTGTGTGTGTCTCACTCCCTCTGTGTGTGTGTGTGTCTCACTCCCTCTGGGTGTGTCTGTCTCACTCCCTCTGTGTGTGTGTGTGTGTCTCTGTGTCTCACTCCCTCTGTGTGTGTGTGTCTCACTCCCTCTGGGTGTGTGTGTCTCACTCCCTCTGTGTGTGTGTGTCTCACTCCCTCTGGGTGTGTCTGTCTCACTCCCTCTGTGTGTGTGTGTGTCTCTGTGTCTCACTCCCTCTGTGTGTGTGTGTCTCACTCCCTCTGGGTGTGTGTGTCTCACTCCCTCTGTGTGTGTGTGTGTGTGTGTGTGTCTCACTCCCTCTGGGTGTGTCTGTCTCACTCCCTCTGTGTGTGTGTGTGTCTCTGTGTCTCACTCCCTCTGTGTGTGTCTGTCTCACTCCCTCTGTGTGTGTCTCTGTGTGTCTCTCAGTGCCTCACTCCCTCTGTGTGTGTCTGTGTCTCACTCGCTCTGTCTGTGTCTCTGTGTCTCACAGTGTCTCACTCCCTCTGTGTGTCTGTGTCTCACACCCTCTGTGTGTGTGTCTGTGTCTCTGTGTGTGTCTCTCAGTGTCTCACTCCCTCTGTGTGTGTCTGTGTCTCTGTGTGTGTCTCTCAGTGTCTCACTCCCTCTGTGTGTGTGTCTGTGTCTCTGTGTGTGTCTCTCAGTGTCTCACTCCCTCTGTGTGTCTGTCTCACAGTGTCTCACTCCCTCTGTGTGTGTGTCTGTGTCTCTGTGTGTGTCTCACTCCCTCTGTGTGTGTCTGTGTCTCACTCCCTCTGTGTGTGTGTGTGTCTCTCAGTGTCTCACTCCCTCTGTGTGTGTGTGTCTCACAGTGTCTCACTCCCTCTGTGTGTGTCTCTCTGTGTCTCACTCCCTCTGTGTGTGTCTGTGTCTCTGTGTCTGTCTCTGTGTGTGTCTCTCAGTGTCTCACTCCCTCTGTGTGTCTGTCTGTGTCTCACTCCCTCTGTGTGTGTGTGTCTCACTCCCTCTGTGTGTGTGTGTGTGTGTGTGTGTGTGTGTGTGTCTGTGTCTCACTCCCTCTGTGTCTGTGTCTCTGTGTGTGTCTCTCAGTGTCACTCCCTCTGTGTGTGTCTGTGTCTCACTCCCTCTGTGTGTGTGTGTCTCACTCCCTCTGTGTGTGTCTGTCTGTGTGTGTCTCTGTGTCTCACTCCCTCTGTGTGTGTCTGTGTCTCACTCCCTCTGTGTGTGTGTCTGTGTCTCTGTGTGTCTCACTCCCTGTGTGTGTCTCTGTGTCTCACTCCCTCTGTGTGTGTGTCTCACTCCCTCTGTGTGTGTGTGTCTCACTCCCTCTGTGTGTGTGTGTGTCACTCCCTCTGTGTGTGTCTGTGTCTCACTCCCTCTGTGTGTGTCTGTGTCTCACTCCCTCTGGGTGTGTCTGTCTCTCACTCCCTCTGGGTGTGTTTGTGTCTCTTTCTCTGTCTCTCTTTCTGTGTGTGTGTGTGTGTCTCATTCTCAGTGTGTGTGTTTCTCTGTGTGTGTCTCTTTCTCAGTGTGTGTTTCTCTGTGTCTCTTTCTCTGTGTGTGTGTGTCTCTTTCTCAGTGTGTGTCTCTTTCTGTGTGTGTGTGTGTGTCTCTTTCTCTGTGTGTCTCTTTCTCAGTGTGTGTTTCTCTGTGTCTCTTTCTGTGTGTGTGTGTGTCTCTTTCTCAGTGTGTGTCTCTTTCTGTGTGTGTGTGTGTGTCTCTTTCTCAGTGTGTGTGTTTCTCTGTGTGTCTTTCTCAGTGTGTGTGTCTCTTTCTCAGTGTGTGTTTCTCTGTGTGTGTCTCTTTCTCAGTGTGTGTGTTTCTCTGTGTGTGTCTCTTTCTCTGTGTGTCTGTCTCTGTATGTGTCTCTCAGTGTGTGTGTGTGTCTGTCTCTTTCTCAGTGTGTGTCTCTTTCTCAGTGTCTGTGTGTGTGTCTCTTTCTCAGTGTCTGTGTGTCTCTTTCTCAGTGTGTGTGTGTCTTTCTCTGTGCGTCTGTGTGTCTCTTTCAGTGTGTGTGTGTGTGTGTTAATGTGTGTGTGTCTCAGTGTGTGTGTGTGTGTGTGTGTGATGTCCATTAGAGTGTCTAGTTGTGAGGACGCGATGTATGTTCTCTATCTGCAATATACTTTGAATCTCTGAGTTGTAAAGTATACTATTTTAAGGAAACATGTTATTTCCCTGCAATAATGTAGACGCCATCTAAATGCTGCTTTCTGATATATATGTATATAAAGCATTGTAATTCTTTTTAGAAATAAAGTCTCATCTGTTTCTCATCTGTATGTTTTTATTTACACACAGAAACTCCAGGCCAGTAAACAGCGCTCATGGTTAACACTGGCTCATTATTATTCAACAGGCCTCCAGCCAGTCGCTGTTTGGGGCCGACCTGGACCCCCAAGGCCTCCCCACGCTGACCCCGGAGGTCTCCGCCGACCTCTTCGGCCTCTCTGGAGACTGCACGGCGCCGTCCTACAGCAACATGGAGGAGGTGGACTAGGACCGGGAGGAGAGCCAGATCCGGAGCCCAGGGAAGCTCCGCCTCCTTTGCTAGAGACCCCGTCGGTGCTCGCTAACAACACGGGGCGTCCAGGTCTGACCGGTGCACCCCTGGAGGGACCTGAGGGACCTGGTCTTTGAGAACCTGGACCTGGTCTTTGAGGATGTGACGGCGCTTCAGATGCACATAGGAATGAACTAACTACACACACGCCCCTGATTTACTCTCATAGATAGACTTACACACTTATAATAAGCTAGTTGTATTCATTCAGTGTACACACACACACACAAGCGACTGCACTTCTGTAATCTGCGCTCCTGTGAGCAGCTCGTGATGAAGCCACAGCCACGTGAGAGGAGGTCGGACCAACGCACCTTGTGGTCCCTTCTAACCTTTTACTAGACCTGTTGTTGTGTATATTGTTATGTTTCTTTTCATGGGGGTTTGTTTGTGGCAGGATATTATGTAACCTGCATCAACTGTAAAGAGACATTGTGTGAGACCTGCTGCTTTTTGTTTTTACATTTGTTTGTTTTTTGATATGGCGGGCTCACCGCTCCTGTCTTTTGCTGCTTCATAAACTTCCTGTTGGTGTCTTCTGCTGTTGTGTATTGTTTAGTTGTTCTTGTTTAGGTATTCGATTCTGTGGATGCAATCATCGAAACGGCTTCAGTATAAACTGAAATGTGCATGACCTGCATGTTCAATATCTGCTTCTCATGTCATGATTTCAGTTGTGTGAGTTGTCCAGTCTCTCCCCGCCACCTCTTCTTGTAATAGACTGCGTATATATCGCTATGAAATGTGGGGCTGGTTAAGAATGCTGCTGTGGATACATATAAATGGTTAATATAAATAAAAACAATTTTGAGATCTGCTTACCCTAGTAGTGGTTTTGTTCCTTTTGTCAACTGAATAAAATTATGAATAAACTCCCGGGAACTTGCAATAATTGCTGTTCCTCATGGATCCGTAAAAACATGCAGGACACCCCCAGAAACACCTGTGAATCAGCCCTCATCTGACACCTGCGCGACCTGCAGTATCTTCCCACACCGGCAGATGGCGCTGTGGCCTGTCTCCGCTAGACGAGGCTGCCGCTATTTAGCCGCAGAAGAAGGAGGGGTAGCATGGAGGAACGAAGAAGTAACTCTACCTGCTGTATCTAACCTCACCGTCAGATGGCGCTGTTTCCTATGTCCGGTAGACGAGCGTGCCGCTATGGAGCCGCAGAAGAAGAAGCGGGAGGGAGAAACGAAGAAGTAACTCCCTCGACCTGCAGTATCTCCCCACACCGGCAGATGGCGGTGTTTCCGGTAGACGAGCGTGCCACTGTTGACGGGCAGAAGAAGAAGAAGAATAACGAGGGTTATAATGGAGGAACGAGGAAGCATTCGCCGGTAAGTCGCGATGGCAGTTGAGTCGGTTCGGTGGCAAGTTTCAGTCGCAACGTTTACAAACCACTAAACCGTCGTTAATGGCGGACTCGGGGGAGAACAGCGGCCGCGAGGCCGAAGAAGAACACGACGGGACCAACGGCCGACGCGTGGACGAGCCCGTGCCCCGGACCGCCGGTGACCCCGTAGGGCCGCCGGTCCCCAGGGGGCCGCGGACCGGGGACCGGCGCAGGAGGCTGGTCCTGCACGTGGACCTGAACAACACCGTCCTGGTGTCGGACAGCGTGACGGGCCAGGGGCCGGCGGCCGCCCTGGAGTACTTCCTCTCCACGGTCACCTGGGGCAAGATGAGCGCACAAGGTGACGTTGATTTACCGGATGACGTCAGCGACATTATTGTTAAAGAACAAGTCGTCAACCAGCCCCCGAAAATAATAAGTACAGGGTCAAAGGTCATTTTTATTGGAATCACACATATGTCGGTGGATGGTATTTATCTTTATTATAATGTGAAAGTGAATATTTATATATAAATTATTTATAATAAATATTTCTAAATATATAAATGAATATATATATGTATATATTAAATATGTGTGTATATATATATATTCATTTATATATACACATTTAATATATAAATATATATATAATATATATATTAAATGTGTATATTTATTATATATTTATAATATATACATATATAATATATATATATATATAACGTATTGGGCCACAATCTCACTTTATAGTTCATTTCACATCGCGATAACTTCTGGCCTCAATATCAACATATTTCCGGTTGGTTCAGTGTAATAACTGGTTGATTACTCATTTGTGAATTTATCACGTGACAATAAAAATATGAATTATGAATTAATAACAGTTAAAGTACAAAGTAAGAGAAATGTGTTTTTTGATTGTGAGTAATAACCACATACATACTCGCATTTCTCTTACTTTTATTATCAATTACAACAACATCATGGTGTATTTATGATATCTCAATGTATGACCTCATCACGAGTCCTGAATATCCTAGAGGAGAGATTACATTCCTGGGAGCCGCTGAGCGACCTTGAGCTGCTGCGCACTCGCATTGTTTACGACCCTCCATGAAAACCTCTGTGCAGGCGAGTGGGAGTGGCTTAGTGACTCCGCCTCCCTGCTGCCACCGTGCGACGGCGCCGTCAGCTACTACTCTCAATTTGGACGGACGCCGGGTTTCATCGGTGCCGCCGGGCGACGCTTCCGCGGGATCCTGGACGAGCATCTAGACCTGTTCCGCTGGCCCGAGGGCGCCAAGGCAAGCAAGCACCCTGTAGGAGCAGCACCCTGTAGGAGCAGCACCCTGTAGGAGCAGCACCCTGTAGGAGCAGCACCCTGTAGGAGCAGCACCCTATAGGAGCAGCACCCTGTAGGAGCAGCACTCTATAGGAGCAGCACCCTGTAGGAACAGCACCCTGTAGGAACAGCACCCTGTAGGAGCAGCACCCTGTAGGAGCAGCACCCTGTAGGAGCAGCACTCTGTAGGAGCAGCACCCTGTAGGAACAGCACCCTGTAGGAGCAGCACCCTGTAGGAGCAGCACCCTATAGGAGCAGCACCCTATAGGAGCAGCACCCTGTAGGAGCAGCACTCTGTAGGAGCAGCACCCTGTAGGAGCAGCACCCTATAGGAGCAGCACCCTGTAGGAGCAGCACCCTGTAGGAGCAGCACTCTGTAGGAGCAGCACCCTGTAGGAGCAGCACCCTGTAGGAGCAGCACCCTGTAGGAGCAGCACCCTGTAGGAGCAGCACCCTGTAGGAGCAGCACTCTGTAGGAGCAGCACCCTGTAGGAACAGCACCCTGTAGGAGCAGCACACTGTAGGAGCAGCACCCTGTAGGAGCAGCACCCTATAGGAGCAGCACCCTGTAGGAACAGCACCCTGTAGGAGCAGCACCCTGTAGGAGCAGCACCCTGTAGGAGCAGCACCCTATAGGAGCAGCACCCTGTAGGAACAGCACCCTGTAGGAGCAGCACCCTGTAGGAGCAGCACCCTGTAGGAGCAGCACTCTGTAGGAGCAGCACCCTGTAGGAGCAGCACCCTATAGGAGCAGCACCCTGTAGGAACAGCACCCTGTAGGAGCAGCACACTGTAGGAGCAGCACCCTGTAGGAGCAGCACCCTGTAGGAGCAGCACCCTGTAGGAACAGCACCCTGTAGGAGCAGCACCCTGTAGGAGCAGCACCCTATAGGAGCAGCACCCTATAGGAGCAGCACTCTATAGGAGCAGCACCCTGTAGGAACAGCACCCTGTAGGAGCAGCACCCTATAGGAGCAGCACCCTGTAGGAGCAGCACTCTATAGGAGCAGCACTCTATAGGAGCAGCACCCTATAGGAGCAGCACTCTATAGGAGCAGCACCCTATAGGAGCAGCACTCTATAGGAGCAGCACCCTATAGGAGCAGCACCCTGTAGGAGCAGCACCCTGTAGGAGCAGCACCCTGTAGGAGCAGCACTCTATAGGAGCAGCACTCTATAGGAGCAGCACTCTATAGGAGCAGCACCCTATAGGAGCAGCACTCTATAGGAGCAGCACCCTGTAGGAGCAGCACTCTATAGGAGCAGCACCCTGTAGGAGCAGCACTCTATAGGACCAGCACCATATAGGAGCAGCACCCTATAGGAGCAGCACTCTATAGGACCAGCACCCTATAGGAGCAGCACTCTATAGGAGCAGCACCCTGTAGGAGCAGCACTCTATAGGAGCAGCACCCTGTAGGAGCAGCACTCTATAGGACCAGCACCATATAGGAGCAGCACCCTGTAGGAGCAGCACCCTGTAGGAGCAGCACCCTATAGGAGCAGCACTCTATAGGAGCAGCACTCTATAGGAGCAGCACCCTATAGGAGCAGCACCCTGTAGGAGCAGCACCCTGTAGGAGCAGCACCCTATAGGAGCAGCACCCTGTAGGAGCAGCACCCTGTAGGAGCAGCACTCTATAGGAGCAGCACCCTATAGGAGCAGCACTCTATAGGAGCAGCACCCTATAGGAGCAGCACCCTGTAGGAGCAGCACCCTGTAGGAGCAGCACCCTATAGGAGCAGCACCCTGTAGGAGCAGCACCCTGTAGGAGCAGCACTCTATAGGAGCAGCACCCTATAGGAGCAGCACTCTATAGGAGCAGCACCCTATAGGAGCAGCACCCTGTAGGAGCAGCACCCTGTAGGAGCAGCACCCTATAGGAGCAGCACCCTGTAGGAGCAGCACCCTGTAGGAGCAGCACCCTGTAGGAGCAGCACCCTGTAGGAGCAGCACCCTATGAGAGAAGCACCCTCTCTCTCCCCCACCCTCTTTCTCTCTCGCCCCCATCTCCCTTATCCCCCCCTGTGTGTGTGTATATATATATATGTGTGTATATATAATGATGACTTGGCTCCGCCCCCTGCAGGCGGACAGCGCCCTGTGTGTGGAGGGCGCCGGCGGCCGCCTGTTCCACTGGATCCTTCCGTCCTTCTTCCAGCTGCTGGTGGACCTGGTCCATGAGGGGCGGAGCTTCTCCGTCGTCTTCCGGACGTTCGGCAGCGACCTGCCGCGGGCGCTGGGCGCCGTGAGCCGGGCGCTGAGTGGCGCCCACCCGCTGTTCCCAGACCTGCCCGCCCTCAAGGTACGCCTCCTCCACTCGCCTCCTCCACTCGCCTCCTCCACTCGCCTCCTCCACTCTCCTCCTCCACTCGCCTCCTCCACTCTCCTCCTCCACTCGCCTCCTCCACTCGCCTCCTCCACTCGCCTCCTTTAGTTGTCCTCTCGCCTCCTTTAGACGTCCGCTCGCCTCCTTTAGTCGTCCTCTCGCCTCCTTTAGACGTCCTCTCGCCTCCTTTAGTCGTCCTCTCGCCTCCTTTAGACGTCCACTCGCCTCCTTTAGACGTCCTCTCGCCTCCTTTAGACGTCCACTCGCCTCCTTTAGACGTCCTCTCGCCTCCTTTAGACGTCCTTTCGCCTCCTTTAGTCGTCCTCTCGCCTCCTTTAGACGTCCTTTCGCCTCCATTAGACGTCCACTCGCCTCCTTTAGACGTCCTCTCGCCTCCTTTAGACGTCCACTCGCCTCCTTTAGACGTCCTCTCGCCTCCTTTAGTCGTCCGCTCGCCTCCTTTAGTCGTCCTCTCGCCTCCTTTAGACGTCCTCTCGCCTCCTTTAGACGTCCTCTCGCCTCCTTTAGACGTCCTCTCGCCTCCTTTAGTCGTCCTCTCGCCTCCTTTAGACGTCCTCTCTCCTCCTTTAGACGTCCTCTCGCCTCCTTTAGACGTCCACTCGCCTCCTTTAGACGTCCTCTCGCCTCCTTTAGACGTCCTCTCGCCTCCTTTAGTCGTCCTCTCGCCTCCTTTAGTTGTCCTCTCGCCTCCTTTAGACGTCCTCTCGCCTCCTTTAGACGTCCACTCGCCTCCTTTAGTCGTCCTCTCCCCTCCTTTAGTCGTCCTCTCCCCTCCTTTAGACGTCCACTCGCCTCCTTTAGTCGTCCTCTCGCCTCCTTTAGTCGTCCTCTCGCCTCCTTTAGTCGTCCTCTCCCCTCCTTTAGACGTCCTCTCGCCTCCTTTAGTCGTCCTCTCGCCTCCTTTAGATGTCCTCTCCCCTCCTTTAGACGTCCTCTCGCCTCCTTTAGTCGTCCTCTCGCCTCCTTTAGACGTCCTCTCTCCTCCTTTAGACGTCCACTCGCCTCCTTTAGACGTCCTCTCGCCTCCTTTAGTCGTCCTCTCGCCTCCTTTAGACGTCCACTCGCCTCCTTTAGACGTCCACTCGCCTCCTTTAGACGTCCTCTCGCCTCCTTTAGTCGTCCGCTCGCCTCCTTTAGTCGCCTCGCCTCCTTTGACGCCTCTCGCTCCTTTAGACGCCCTCTCGCCTCCTTAGACGCCCTCGCCTCCTTTAGACGTCCACTCGCCTCCTTAGACGTCCTCTCGCCTCCTTTAGACGCCCTTCGCCTCCTTTAGACGTCCTCTCGCCTCCTTTAGTCGTCCCGCCTCCTTTAGTCGTCCTCTCGCCTCCTTTAGACGCCTCTCGCCTCCTTAGACGCCTCTCGCCTCCTTAGACGTCCTCTCGCCTCCTTTAGTCGCCCTCGCCTCCTTTAGACGTCCTCTCTCCTCCTTTAGACGTCCTCTCGCCTCCTTTAGACGTCCACTCGCCTCCTTTAGACGTCCTCTCGCCTCCTTTAGACGTCCTCTCGCCTCCTTTAGTCGTCCGCTCGCCTCCTTTAGTTGTCCTCTCGCCTCCTTTAGTTGTCCTCTCGCCTCCTTTAGACGTCCTCTCGCCTCCTTTAGACGTCCGCTCGCCTCCTTTAGTTGTCCTCTCCCCTCCTTTAGTCGTCCTCTCGCCTCCTTTAGTCGTCCTCTCTCCTCCTTTAGTCGTCCTCTCGCCTCCTTTAGTCGTCCTCTCCCCTCCTTTAGACGTCCTCTCGCCTCCTTTAGTCGTCCTCTCGCCTCCTTTAGATGTCCTCTCCCCTCCTTTAGACGTCCTCTCGCCTCCTTTAGACGTCCTCGTCCTTAGACGCCCTTCCGCCTCCTTTAGACGTCCTCTCGCCTCCTTTAGTCGTCCTCTCGCCTCCTTTAGACGTCCTCTCGCCTCCTTTAGACGTCCTCTCGCCTCCTTTAGACGTCCTCTCGCCTCCTTTAGACGTCCTCTCGCCTCCTTTAGACGTCCTCTCGCCTCCTTTAGACGTCCACTCGCCTCCTTTAGACGTCCTCTCGCCTCCTTTAGACGTCCTCTCGCCTCCTTTAGACGTCCTCTCGCCTCCTTTAGACGTCCTCTCGCCTCCTTTAGACGTCCTCTCGCCTCCTTTAGACGTCCTCTCTTAGACGCTCCTCCTTAGGCGTCCTCTCGCCTCCTTTAGACGTCCTCGCCTCCTTTAGACGCCCTCTCGCCTCCTTTAGACGTCCTCTCGCCTCCTTTAGACGCCCTCTCTCCTTTGAAGTCCTCTCGCCTCCTTTAGTTGTCCTCTCGCCTCCTTTAGACGTCCTCTCGCCTCCTTTAGACGTCCTCTCCCCTCCTTTAGACGTCCACTCGCCTCCTTTAGTCGTCCTCTCCCTCCTTAGACGTCCTCTCGCCTCCTTTAGTCGCCTCCTCGCCTCCTTTAGTCGTCCTCTCGCCTCCTTTAGACGTCCTCTCGCCTCCTTTAGACGTCCTCTCGCCTCCTTTAGTCGTCCTCTCGCCTCCTTTAGATGTCCTCTCCCCTCCTTTAGACGTCCTCTCGCCTCCTTTAGTCGTCCTCTCGCCTCCTTTAGTCGTCCTCTCGCCTCCTTAGACGTCCTCGCCTCCTTTAGACGTCCTCTCGCTTCCTTTAGACGTCCTCTCGCCTCCTTTAGTCGTCCACTCGCCTCCTTTAGTCGTCCTTCTCCTCTTTAGACGCTCTCCTCCTTAGACGCCTCGCCTCCTTTAGTCGCCTCGCCTCCTTAGACGTCCTCTCGCCTCCTTTAGACGCCCTCGCCTCCTTTAGTCGCCGCCTCCTTTAGTCGTCCTCTCCCTCCTTTAGACGTCCTCTCGCCTCCTTTAGTCGTCCTCTCGCCTCCTTTAGTCGCCCTCTCCTCCTTTAGACGTCCTCTCGCCTCCTTTAGACGCCCTTCGCCTCCTTTAGTCGTCCTCGCCTCCTTTAGACGTCCCTCGCCTCCTTTAGACGTCCTCTCGCCTCCTTTAGACGCCTCTCGCCTCCTTTAGTCGTCCTTCTCGCCTCCTTTAGACGTCCTCTCACCTGCTTTAGACGTCCACTCGCCTCCTTTAGACGTCCCTCGCCTCCTTTAGCTCGCCTCCCTCCTTTAGACGTCCACTCGCCTCCTTTAGTCGTCCTCTCGCCTCCTTTAGACGCCCTCGCCTCCTTTAGTCGTCTCCTCCTTTAGGCGTCCTCTCGCCTCCTTTAGTCGCCTCGCCTCCTTTAGACGTCCACTCGCCTCCTTTAGTCGTCCTCTCGCCTCCTTTAGACGTCCACTCGCCTCCTTTAGACGTCCTCTCGCCTCCTTTAGTCGTCCTCTCGCCTCCTTTAGACGTCCTCTCGCCTCCTTTAGACGTCCTCTCGCCTCCTTTAGTCGTCCTCTCGCCTCCTTTAGACGTCCGCTCGCCTCCTTTAGACGTCCTCTCGCCTCCTTTAGTCGTCCGCTCGCCTCCTTTAGTCGTCCTCTCGCCTCCTTTAGACGTCCTCTCGCCTCCTTTAGACGTCCTCTCGCCTCCTTTAGTCGTCCTCTCGCCTCCTTAGACGTCCCTCGCCTCCTTTAGACGTCCTCTAGCCTCCTTTAGACGCCCTCTCGCCTCCTTTAGACGCTCCTCGCCTCCTTTAGACGCCCTCGCCTCCTTTAGACGTCCTCTCGCCTCCTTTAGTCCTCTCGCCTCCTTTAGACGTCCACTCGCCTCCTTTAGACGTCCTCTCGCCTCCTTTAGTCGTCCTCTCGCCTCCTTTAGTCGTCCTCTCGCCTCCTTTAGACGTCCACTCGCCTCCTTTAGACGTCCACTCGCCTCCTTTAGACGTCCTCTCGCCTCCTTTAGTCGTCCGCTCGCCTCCTTTAGTCGTCCTCTCGCCTCCTTTAGACGCCCTCGCCTCCTTAGACGCCTCTCCTCCTTTAGTCCTCTCCCCTCCTTTAGACGCCCTCGCCTCCTTTAGTCGTCCTCTCCTCCTTTAAGTCCTCGCCTCCTTTAGTCGTCCTCTCCCCTCCTTTAGACGTCCACTCGCCTCCTTTAGTCGTCCTCTCCCCTCCTTTAGACGTCCACTCGCCTCCTTTAGACGTCCTCGCCTCCTTTAGTCGTCCTCTCGCCTCCTTTAGACGTCCTCTCGCCTCCTTTAGACGTCCTCTCGCCTCCTTTAGTCGTCCTCTCCCCTCCTTTAGACGTCCACTCGCCTCCTTTAGTCGTCCTCTCCCCTCCTTTAGTCGTCCTCTCCCCTCCTTTAGTCGTCCTCTCCCCTCCTTTAGACGTCCACTCGCCTCCTTTAGTCGTCCTCTCCCCTCCTTTAGACGTCCACTCGCCTCCTTTAGACGTCCTCTCGCCTCCTTTAGACGCTCCGCCTCCTTTAGTCGTCCTCGCCTCCTTTAGTCCTCTCGCCTCCTTTGGTCGTCCTCGCGCCTCCTTTAGACGCCTCGCCTCCTTTAGACGTCCACTCGCCTCCTTTAGTCCTCTCGCCTCCTTAGTCGTCCTCTCCTCCTTTAGACGTCCATCGCCTCCTTTAGACGCCTCTCGCCTCCTTTAGTCGCCCCTCGCCTCCTTTAGTCGTCCTCTCCCTCCTTTAGACGCCTCTCGCCTCCTTTAGGCGCCCTCGCCTCCTTTAGATGTCCTCCCCTCCTTTAGACGTCCTCTCGCCTCCTTTAGTCGCCCTCTCGCCTCCTTTAGACGCCCTCTCGCCTCCTTTAGACGTCCACTCGCCTCCTTTAGACGCCCTCGCCTCCTTAGTCGCTAGCCTCCTTAGACGCCACGCCTCCTTTAGGCCCACCGCCTCCTTTAGACGTCCTCTCGCCTCCTTTAGGTCCTCGCCTCCTTTAGACGTCCTCGCCTCCTAGTCGCCCTCCTTTAGTCGCCCACTCGCCTCCTTTAGTCGCCTCTCGCCTCCTTTAGTCGCCTCTCGCCTCCTTTAGTCCCTTCCTCCTTTAGACGCCCTCGCCTCCTTTAGTCGCCTCTCCTCCTTTAGTCGTCCTCTCGCCTCCTTTAGTCGTCCTCTCGCCTCCTTTAGACGTCCCTCGCCTCTTAGTCGTCCTCTCCCCTCCTTTAGACGTCACTCGCCTCCTTTAGACGTCCTCTCCTCCTTTAGACGCCCACTCGCCTCCTTAGTCGCCTCTCGCCTCCTTTAGACGTCCACTCGCCTCCTTTAGGCGCCCTCTCGCCTCCTTTAGACGTCCTCTCGCCTGCTTTAGTCGCCTCTCCGCCTCCTTTGACGCCGTCCTCGCCTCCTTTAGTCGCCCTCGCCTCCTTAGGCGTCCTCTACGCCTCCTTTAGACGCCCTTCGCCTCCTTTAGACGTCCTCTCGCCTCCTTTAGACGTCCTCTCGCCTCCTTTAGACGTCCTCTCGCCTCCTTTAGACGTCCTCTCCTCCTTTAGTGCTCTCGCCTCCTTTAGGCGTCCTCTGCCTCCTTTAGACGTCCTCTCGCCTCCTTTAGACGTCCTCTCGCCTCCTTTAGACGTCCTCTAGCCTCCTTTAGACGCCCTCGCCTTTCCTCCTTTAGGCCTCTCGCCTCCTTTAGACGCCCTCTCGCCTCCTTAGAGTCCTCTCCTCCTTTAGACGCCTCTCGCCTCCTTTAGACGCCCTTCGCCTCCTTTAGACGTCCTCTCGCCTCCTTTAGACGCTCTAGCTCCTTTAGTCGTCCTCTCGCCTCCTTAGACGTCCTCGCCCTTTAGTCGCTCTCGCCTCCTTAGACGTCCTCGCCTCCTTTAGTCGTCCTCTAGCCTCCTTTAGACGTCCTCTCCTCCTTTAGACGCCCACTCGCCTCCTTTAGTCGTCCTCTCGCCTCCTTAGTCCCTCTCGCCTCCTTTAGACGTCCTCGCCTCCTTTAGACGTCACTCGCCTCCTTTAGTCGCCCTCGCCTCCTTTAGACGCCCTCTCCTCCTTTAGACGCCTCTCGCCTCCTTTAGACGCCCTTCGCCTCCTTTAGTCGTCCTCTCGCCTCCTTTAGACGCCTCGCCTCCTTTAGACGTCCACTCGCCTCCTTTAGACGCCTCTCGCCTCCTTTAGACGTCCTCTCGCCTCCTTAGACGCCCTCGCCTCCTTTAGACGTCCACTCGCCTCCTTTAGACGTCCTCTCGCCTCCTTTAGTCGTCCGCTCGCCTCCTTTAGTCGTCCTCTCGCCTCCTTTAGACGTCCTCTCGCCTCCTTTAGACGTCCTCTCGCCTCCTTTAGTCGTCCTCTCCCCTCCTTTAGACGTCCACTCGCCTCCTTTAGTCGACCTCTCCCCTCCTTTAGTCGCCTCGCCTCTTAGTCGTCCTTCGCCTCCTTTAGACGTCCTCTCGCCTCCTTTAGTCGCCCTCGCCTCCTTTAGTCCTCGCCTCCTTTAGACGCCCTCGCCTCCTTTAGTCGCCCTCTCGCCTCCTTTAGTCGTCCTCTGCCTCCTTTAGTCGCCCCTCTCCTCCTTAGACGCCCTCTGCCTCCTTAGTCGCCCCTCGCCTCCTTTAGATGTCCTCTCCTCCTTTAGACGCCTCGCCTCCTTAGACGCCCTGCCTCCTTTAGACGTCCTCTCGCCTCCAGCTGACGTCCTGAGCCTCCTTAGACCGCGCCTCCTGTCCTAGACGCCCTCGACCTTAGACGTCCTCTCGCCTCCTTTAGTCGTCCACTCGCCTCCTACAGGGCCCATGCTCCTGACGTGGGTCTGGGGGTCCATCCAAGTCCTCTGACCGTGTCCTCTCAGCTGCAGGTGGACTTGACTCTCCTCTCCTTCAGGTGGGCCAGTAACTCGTTCTCCGCCTGGGCGCCTGTCCCTGGGACCCGAGACCTGAGACCAGCAGGTCCAGCACATGGGGCTTCCAGACGACAACATCCGCACAAGCCGCCTGAACTCGTCTCATCGTCCTGCCCAAGGTACCCTAGAGACCTTGGAGAACACGGAGAACATGTAGAGAACACGGAGAACATGTAGAGAACACGGAGAACATGTAGAGAACACGGAGAGACCTAGAACACGGAGAGACCTCCTAGAACACAGAGACCTCCTAGAACACAGAGACCTCCTAGAACACAGAGACCTCCTAGAACACAGAGAGACCTCCTAGAACACAGAGACCTCCTAGAACACAGAGACCTCCTAGAACACAGAGACCTCCTAGAACACAGAGACCTCCTAGAACACACAGAGACCTCCTAGAACACACAGAGACCTCCTAGAACACAGAGACCTCCTAGAACACAGAGACCTCCTAGAACACAGAGACCTCCTAGAACACAGAGACCTCCTAGAACACAGAGACCTCCTAGAACACAGAGACCTCCTAGAACACAGAGACCTCCTAGAACACAGAGACCTCCTAGAACACAGAGACCTCCTAGAACACAGAGACCTCCTAGAACACACAGAGACCTCCTAGAACACACAGAGACCTCCTAGAACACAGAGACCTCCTAGAACACACAGAGACCTCCTAGAACACACAGAGACCTCCTAGAACACAGAGACCTCCTAGAACACAGAGACCTCCTAGAACACAGAGACCTCCTAGAACACAGAGACCTCCTAGAACACAGAGAGACCTCCTAGAACACAGAGAGACCTCCTAGAACACAGAGAGACCTCCTAGAACACAGAGACCTCCTAGAACACAGAGACCTCCTAGAACACAGAGACCTCCTAGAACACAGAGAGACCTCCTAGAACACAGAGACCTCCTAGAACACAGAGACCTCCTAGAACACAGAGAGACCTCCTAGAACACAGAGACCTCCTAGAACACAGAGAGACCTCCTAGAACACAGAGACCTCCTAGAACACAGAGACCTCCTAGAACACAGAGAGACCTCCTAGAACACAGAGACCTCCTAGAACAGGTGCAGATGTTTGACAGGCGTCGCTTGTGGGCTCCGTGTCTCAGGCGGGACTCTGTTGGTGCAGAATGAACAACGAGCATCAGAGCCTCTGATTGGCTGCTCTGGTCTCTGCTGTCGTCGTGTCTTTCAGTTTGACCTTCAGGAAACACCACGGACCGTTAGCTTCAGGTCCTTTGATCTGTCACTTCTTTTTCAGCTTTCATGAGCCACCGCTGAGTCATGAAAACCATCTCCGGACCCTCGGGTCCTCCTCTTCTCCTCCTCTTCTTCTCTCCTCCTCCTCTCCTCTTCTCCTCAGCTCAGTGTCTCTGTTGTGTTCATGCGTCTCTTTTGAAACTATACGAGTGTTCTGAGTTTATTAAAGATTATCTTATCAGTTGTGTCTCCAGAAAGCTAACCCTAACCCCTGTCTCTCTCTCTCTCTCTCTCTTATCTCCCCCCCTCTCCAGGTCTTCTTGGCCCCGGGGGGCACAGAGACCCGCGTGGCCAGCACCTCTGAGCTGTACGACGTGGTGCTGGTCCAGACGGACCTGCTGCAGGCCATCGCTCAGCCCAGCTACTTCACCCGCCGGGTCCACATCTGCCTGGAGAACTATGAGCGGAGCCTCCAGCAGGGGGCGCTCTAGAGCACGGACAGACCTCCAGAGACACCAGATGCTGGGGGGGGGGGCTGATGACTTATGAAGACAAGAAGTTTACACATGGAGGACGTTTTTTATATACAGAAGGATAGACGAGGAGTTTCATCTCAAACCGCTGAAGTAGCGCCAGCGTTGTGTTCAGGAGCGTAGGAAAGGAGAGAGACTAACCAGAGCACTTTACGAATAGATTGCACCGTCTCCTGTACGGAGGTGAAGGTCACTCCTCCGTCTGCTTTGTTTACACCTCGTAGAGCTGAAAGGTAAACACTGCAGACGGAGAAGGATCTATGACCTCATCGGGTCATCAAATTATAATCTAATGGGACTATATCTCTGGTAGGGATAACAAAATACTTCATTAGTCATAACACTGATATGATCAAGGAAGAGTAAAACATCTACATGATGCAGAGATATAGTGTGTTTGTACATATATATATATATATGTACATAATATATGTATGTATTTATTTATATGTATGTATTTTTATATATCTGTATTTATATATGTATTTCTTTATATATATATATGTATTTAGATATATATAACTGGTGAATATCTAGAGACATCATTTGGGCTTTTGGATGTTTTTATTATTTGTGTGACATTTGAATGTGTTCTGAAGTTTATAAATCTTTTGTTTTTTAGGGTTTTGGATTTATTTATTTATTGTTCGGCTTTCAGGAACATTTTTTACATCTATTTTTTTTTTTTGGTCAGCCCAAAATGTAGAGAGATAATACAAACTATAAGAATAATATGAGAAGAATACTCAAATGCAGGTTTCTGAGACGAGTGGAGTGACGCACACACACACACACACACACATCTGTGATTCCTTTTAATTGAAATATGCAAAACACAAATCAAAGCGCCTGTATTGAAGTCACAGCCTTGAATATGTAAAATGATAATCAGTCTGGTTCAGTTTCTGCCTGAGTAGAGATGAACCTGAAGGTGAATTAGTAAAGATTAAAATCATTATTATTAGTAAGTAATAAACCAGGAGCTGTAGGTGTGTGATGAGCCTTGTTCATAATAAGTTAGGGTTTTACATTCAGAGCCTTAAAACACACAAAGGGCAACGTCCTTATAGTTTAACCCACCTGGTTACCATGGATACTGATAAACATACTACATGAAAACCGCCATTTGTTTATTTTTCTTGATGTTTTCATTCGCTGTTTAATAAAGTTTCGTGTTTTGTGTGTTTCCTGTTGAACCGTCTGGTGATTCATCCTGACGACTGAGCGCACGAGACGCAGCACAGGCTTTAATACAGGTGTGTGTGTGTGTGTGTGTGAGGGAGAGAGTGTGAGAGGGAGAGCGTTTGGGTGAGTGAGTGTAAGAAAGGGAAAGTGTGTGTGTGAGAGGGATACAGTGTGTGTGAGAGAGGTAGATCGTGTGAGTGTGTGAAAGGGAGAGAGTTTGGGTGAGTGTGTAAGAGAGGGAGAGAGGTAGATTGTGTGTGTGTGTGTGTCCACACACTCACATGAGTTCATATCCTCTTTGTTAGAGGTTGATTGGCTGCTGACTCCATAGGCTCCGCCCACCTGATCCTGTGTGAAACTTAATGTATTTTCATTCAAGAAGAATTTAACAGCAAAGTTAATGAATTACAATAATAATAACATTACATAATAATAATATTACAATAATAATGACATTACATAACAATAATATTACATAACATTTACAAAGATGAGTTCATGCAGCACAAAGAGTTTTACAGGAAGAGAGAATAGCAATAATATAATAAAATGCACCGACACGCTGCAGGGTTTATGTTGGAAATAAAAAATATTAAACATAACATAAGATTAAATAAAACCAAATGAATAACCATCATAACACTAAAGGCCCGTTTGCTCCATCGGACACACGAGGGCAGCAGTATAAATAAATAAATAAATGAATGCAGAATAAATAAATAAATGCTTAAATAAATGTATAAATAAATAAATAAATACAAGAATAAATGTATAAATAGATAAATAAATACAGAAATTAATAAATATAAGTTATAACTCAACAGGACATCATTAAATAAATGTATTTTTCATTTATTTAATATTCAAATGAGCTACCTCATTGTTGAACAGGATTGATCTGTAGACGAACAGCGATTCTTGTCTGTACATTCTAAATACTACAGTTGTTGAGTCACGGAATGTAATTTAGCCTGATCTCGGCAGGACTTTTGAAATGCTCCGCTGGCTCTGACGTCTCCTGTAACATGAGATATAATTAGGTTTGGAGGATCTAAAGAAAGATAACGTTACGTCAATTTGACTGAGGGTTAAGATTCATAATTTTATTATCGTTTATTTGTAGCAACAGTGAACACCCTCCACTGTAAATTATTTTACAGAGAACAGTTGATGTGGTGACGTCACAAGACCAGAAGCCAGACTCCCAAGACCAGATTCAGTGATCTTGGAATTGATAAACAGCTGAAGTCAAAAAGCTGAATTCTGCTAACGGTGAGCTGGCATCATGTGCCAGGCAGAAGTAGTACCCAGCTCATTTGAATATAATAAATGAAGAAATACGTGTAAATAAATAAATGAAGAAATACAGAAATGCAGAAATATATTTATTTAATGATGTCTTGTTGATTTATAACTTATTTATTCATTCCTGTATTTATTTATACATTTATTTAAGCATTTATTTATTTATTTATACATTTATTTATTTATTTATACATTTATTTAAGCATTTATTTATTCATTTATACATTTATTTAAGCATTTATTTATTTATTCTTGTATTTATTCATGCATTCATTTATTTATTTATTTATACTTTAGTCATTTTAAGTCCTCCATAGCAGCGCAGCTCACCTCTAGGAGGCAGCACCCTCCTCCTCCTCGACCCTCCTCCCCCCCTCCAGGTGAGCGCGCACTCACCTGATGCCGCCAGCTGCCTCAAAAAGAGTGCGCGTGCACTGTACATGGAGAGGGTGGCCGGTGGAGGGACACGTGCGCACTGCGACTGGTCCGGGATGTGTTGATGCGCGCGGTGAGTGAGTGAGGGGAGGAGAGGAGGAGGGAGGAGGGGAGGAGGAGAGGAGAGGGAGGAGGAGTGATGTGGAGCCAGAGGTTGGGAGTAACTGTTGGTCTCGCTGGATTCTGCCGCTGAACCGGAACACGACAGGAGCGACAGTTCCCGGGCCGAGACGCCGCGTCCAGACGTTTACGCGCAGCCGCGCCGAACGCACCGCGGACTGCGCCTGACGCACCGCGGCCCCCCCGCACACACACCAGGTGAGGACCGCCGTGCCCCCAAACTTTCCCCCTCTCTGGTTCCCACGTCCTCTGGACAGTTGAGATAACGACGTGGCGACGCACCCGGTGCCGCGGAGGACTTTCGACGCGTTGCGCTTCACATTCACGTGCGCTCGCGGCGGGGAAGCGCAACGCGTTGTTGTTGTTGTCGTTGTTGTGGTTGTTGTTGTTGGGCGTTGCGGGGCCACTACCGGAGCCCGGCTCGGGGTGAACAGGTGGGAGGCACAAGTGTCGGGACGCGGTGGACCGGGGCGGACCGGAGGAGGAGCCCGGTGTGAGCCGCGCGCGGTCCGGCGCAGTGTTGCGGCAGCACGCGGGACAAGCGGCGCGGTGCAGGACGTTATCACTAAGTAAAGCATAGCCCACAGTAACCGCGATCACGTGCACGCGCACGGGTCTGTGTGGTCAGCACGAGGAGCTCTCTGTGTGTGTGTGTGTGTGTGTGTGTGTGTGTGTGTGTGTGTGTGTGTGTGTGTGTGTGTGTGTGTGTGTGTGTGTGTGTGTGTGTGTGTGTGTGTGTGTGTGTGTGTGTGTGTGTGCAACACGGAGCGAGCGGCACGGTGCGTTGAGGGTCCGGTGGAGGAGCTGCAGGGTGCCGGGGCCACTCCATCCAGATGTTGGGTGAGATGCATGTGGTCCATAATGAAGAAGAAGAAGAACACAGATCACTTCCTCCTGATTGATCAGCGTCTGAGTGCCTTGCTCAGGGGCACATGTGCAGGATGTAGGTGTGTTTTTTCTTTCTCTTTGGATCTCCCCCACTAGGCTCCGCCCACTAGGCTCCGCCCACTCAGGACCGTTAAAATGCCCTTAAAATGCATATATATATATTAGGGCTGTCAATCGATTAAAAAAAAACTAATTAATCGCACATTTTGAAATTGCGATTAATTAATTAATCGCGATTAATCGCAATTAAAAGTTAAAAGTTAAAAGTTCATTCTTTTTAAAGACCAAACTTCACACAGAGCTGTGTTTTCAAAGAGGCTCCTACCTATAAAGTGCCAGCGAGGTATTTAATATTGTGGATGATAAATTGTTTCTTCAGTGAAACATCAGATTAGTAAAAAAAAAAAGTATATTGAGACCCCATTGGTCCTGTCATCTTTAACATTGAACAGCAGAACCAGTGGCCTTGGTGACTGACTGACATTCACATATGTCCTGTTAACCCTCTGGAGGCTCATTTTACAAAAAAATTAAATTCACCTTTTAAAGGCGTTTGCATGTGACACATACCCACGTGTTATACATCAAACATTCCAGAACAATCTCAGCTCTATTCAATGAGGCTCAGTTGTCCTGGTGCCGTGTTCTCTGCTCTCTGACTGACAGGCTGCTAATGAGCCTCACCTGTGAGGTGGGAGGTCCTTTGTGATTTACTGAGTGTTCATTGGTTGTTTTTTCCCCAAAATGTTGACAGACAAACGGATTGACCAATCACGTTGAAGGTTTCGTGTGACGAGTTCTTTCCGCGCCGCGTGTCCCGACACGTCGCCCTCCGTTCCTCTGTGTGTCAGAGGGGGAGACGGGAGGAAGGAGGAGCAGGAGGAAACCCGACTGATTCATCCACGAGTTAAACTGATTTATGCTCCTTATTTTCAAGGATAAATAATTGTTTTAAAAACGGAAACATTGTTAAACCGTACTGCCGCGGCTTGACACTCGGTTTGAGTGTAAAAACTTCAACGAACACCGGAAGTAAACAAAGTTGCGTTAATTGCGTTAAAATATTTTAGTGCATTAACGCGGCCAAATTAATCGCATAGATTAACGCGTTAACGCTGACAGCCCTAATATATATATATATATATATATATAATTGAGCTGTGATCCAACATACATCATTCCTACCTGCTTTATTCTTCCCAGCATGCACCGGGGCATCAGACTCATGACAGAAGTTCATCATGACGAAGGTGAAGGCCAACAGCCGCGGCCCTGAGCTGGAGAGACGAGGCGCCGTCAGCGGCTCTCTGACCTCTGACCTCTGACCTCTGCTTTGACCTCTAGCAGACATTGAGCTGCAAAGTGGGCGGCGGCTAAATCTTTACGAAAGCAAGATGGAAAAAAACAATAACGAGAGAGAGAGGGAGAGAGAGAGGGAGAGAGAGGGAGAGAGACAGAGATGGAGAGAGAGACAGAGAGAGAGAGAGAGGGGAGAGAGAGAGGGAGACAGAGAGAGAGATGGAGAGAGAGAGATGGAGAGAGAGAGAGAGGGGAGAGAGAGAGATGGAGAGAGAGAGAGAGGGGAGAGAGATGGAGAGAGAGGGGAGATAGATAGAGAGGGAGAGAGACAGAGAGAGAGATGGAGAGAGAGGGGAGAGAGAGATGGAGAGAGAGGGGGGAGAGAGACAGATGGAGAGAGAGAGAGACACAGACACACACACTCCTCACCCTGTGTGTATCTGGATTATAAACGTAACCTCAGCTCCACGTTTATGGAACAAGCCTCGTTAACTTCATCCCCCTTTCTTTCTTCTTCTTCCCTCTCTCTCTCCTCTTTGTTGTTCTTTCATTCCCATGAGAACATCTCAACACGTCTGAGTCGGTTTACTCTCCACCTGCAGCGCCCACTCCTCCCACCCTCCTTCCTTCCTCTTTCATTCCTTCCCCCCTCTCTCCTTCCTTCCTTCCCTCTCTCTCTCTCCCCCTCTCTCTCCTTCCCTCGGCTGCTTCTTCTTTTAATTTGGCTTTACATCTTTTTAAGGAAGAAAGAAACATCTGCTGAGAAACTGATGTGTGTGTGTGTGGGGGGGTAGGAGGAGGAGGGGGGAGAGGGGGGAGTAGAGGTGGAGAAGGAGGGTGGAGGAGGAGGGGGGGAGTAGAGGGGGGGGGGTATTTATCTAAACGCCACAGCTAGTCCCCAGATGCCCCGTTGTGGCTCTCGCTGCAGAGGATTCTCTTCTCCTCCTCCTCACCTCTTCTCTTCCTCCTCACCTCTTCTCCTCCTCCTCCTCACCCCTTCTCTTCCTCCTCACCTCTTCTCTTCCTCCTCACCTCTTCTCTTCCTCCTCACCCCTTCTCCTCCTCCTCACCCCTTCTCTTCCTCCTCACCTCTTCTCTTCCTCCTCACCTCTTCTCTTCCTCCTCACCCCTTCTCCTCCTCCTCACCCCTTCTCTTCCTCCTCACCCCTTCTCCTACTCCTCACCTCTTCTCTTCCTCCTCACCCCTTCTCCTCCTCCTCACCCCTTCTCCTACTCCTCACCCCTTCTCTTCCTCCTCACCCCTTCTCCTCCTCCTCACCACGTCTCCTCCTCTTCGTTTCTCGCACTTGTTTGATTCCTGTTTCCAGGCAACCGTTCGCCAGGGGAAGGAAAACAGTCCACTCTTCTTCTTCTTCTTCTTCTTCTGTTTTTCCTCTCCTGGATCTTTAAAGACAGAGCTTCACTCTGACGTGTTTTCAGAAACCTTTGTCCTAGTTCTAGTTGTTCTATTTGTTCTGTTTTGCGTCAGCTGTCACAAAAGAGAGAGAGATCCGGACGGAGAGGATTATTCCAGAACATTAAACTCGACAGATTGAACGGAAACAACATTCACCCTGACGGTCTGGTACGGCCCCGTGGGGGTCACCGCCCACTGGCCCCGCCCCCGATGATGTCATCCAGGCTGTCTCCGTGTGAGACGGTTAGCGGGGTCAACTGGGCTAACTGGGCCATCTGGGCCAACACACACACACACACACACAGACAGACACACACACATATTGCCATCACGTTGGTTTTGCACTGATATAACGAGACCCACCTTTTATCCAACAGATAAAGGCCCTTTTCTATTATTACCCAGACTGCATTGCGGCACTCCCGCTGTGGGCATCAGTTCCGTGTCACGATGTTGCTTCAGAAAAGCTTGTTATTGTGATTCTGCCGGATCAGAACCGGAGGGATGACGTCTCTGGGATGGCGTCCGCCGTCAAACCGCCGCGTGGTTACGGGGTTACCGAGTCACGGAGTTACGCCGGGATACAATTCCCCAGCTCAGAGCGCATTAACAGCTCCACCGCGTCGCACTCGACCCGCGGGAAATAATCTCAAAGTCCTTAATGCAGTTTACATCCTCTGTGAGGCTGCAAGGGGGAGATGCACACGGAACAATGAGGGTTCTGAAAGGGTTCTTTCAAAGGATTTGTGGATCTACGCAGATCCATCACCGACTGAATAAAAAATCTTCGTTTAAGGCACCTTTATAGGTTCTTTGTGGAACCAGAAATGGTGCCGTAAAGAACCTTTTTCAGAAGGTTCTTTGAGACACCTTTATAGGTTCTTTGAATAAGCATTTAAGGAAATGGATCTTTAAAGAACCCTGGTTTGAAAGGTTCTTTGTGGAACCAGAAATGGTGCCTTAAAGAACCATCTTTAAGGTTCTATGAGACACCTTTATAGGTTCTTTGAAGAACTCTTTCAGGACATAGTTCTTTAGAGACCCCTGGTTTGAAAGGTTTTTCTATGGCACCACTCTGAAGAACCATGTTGGGTTACAGATGGCGTGTGTGTGTGTGTGTGTGTGTGTGTGTGTGTGTGTGTGTGTGTGTGTGTGTGTGTGTGTGTGTGTGTGTGTGTGTGTGTGTGTGTGTGTGTGTGTGTGTGTGTGTGTGTGTGTGTGTGTGTGTGTGTGTGTGTGTGTGTGTGTGTTCGTTCTGTGGGCACAGACAGCAGCACACAGCTCCTCTCCTCTCCGTGGTGACAGGTCCTGTCGCTGCAGGAGGAGACGGGCATTAGCTCCATGATGCCTTCAGTTCCCCAGACAGTGAACACAACACGTCTCCGGCTCGGTGGAGAACAGATACCGACGTCTTCATCGCGTTGACGAGCCTTGATGGAAATCACTGTCACAGGCCCGCTGCCTCGGGGCTTGTGGGTAGTTTCAACTCCTTCTGTGACACACGGGATTTGATGGCATCCAGGGATGTGTGAAGTACACAAACTACACTTCATCCACAGGAGAGTGTTGTATAACAATAATGATAATAAAAACCTCTTTATCTTCTACTGAGGCTTCTCTGGCTACACACACACACACACACAGACACACACACACACACAAACACATTTGTATCATAGTCCCTATGGGGGAATTGGTCCCCACGGGTTGTGTGATATGCCAGATGGTGGACCCCACCGGGATATAAAAATGCACACAAACACACACGCACACACACACAGACGGGCCCCTGTGAAATTCTGCCCATCTCATTTTGTGGAACATCACTTTGAGGCCAGCAGCCCGGGAGGACTCAGCCCGACCAAATAGTGCACCATGAGAAGCAAACACACTGAAGGCCTGCTCGAGTTGTCGTAGGAAAAGAAATGGAATTTAAATCTTGAATGGAGCCGTCACTGACACCGCGCGCTCCGGGTCCCCGAGCTGCTGCGAGTGCTTTGGGATGAACATCCCTGTGAGTACATGTCATTAGATCTCCTCTCATGCTCTGTGAGTGTGTGTTTGCCTGATGACCTCCTCAGGCCGTCTCCTCTCATCCCTCACACTCCAGAAGAATCTCAAGATATAATCTGCAGCGTCGGGTATTCAACAGCTCAACTTTAGATTTTGTATATATATATTTAACCGGTGTGATTAAAAAAACTCAACACAGCAAAAATGTATCACTGTCTTCAGCATTGACGAAGACAGGGCTGACCAAAACTGTCCTCACCTTTCACAATAAAAGCCTGAGGCTTTTATTATATATATATATATATATTCAAATATATATGATTTAATATAAATATTATATATATAATATATATAGTATATATATGTATATTATATATGTATATACAAATATATATGATTAAATATTATATATATAATATATAGTATATATATACATATATATTATATAATATATATATATATATATAGTATATAAATATTTCATATACTCCCAGTTACACTGTGTAACTGGGAGTAAATGGGCTGTGTACATGACTGGGACATCATATGTCTAATGCATATGTCGCA
Organism: Pseudoliparis swirei; assembly: GCF_029220125.1. Lineage (NCBI taxonomy): Eukaryota > Metazoa > Chordata > Actinopteri > Perciformes > Liparidae > Pseudoliparis > Pseudoliparis swirei. The sequence goes on from NC_079396.1 coordinate 1,799,088, forward strand.
TTGAGTCGTGTAGTTGTTGGTTTTAATGTGGCGTGGCCGTTAATTCCATATTTACAGGCTTCATAATAATAATAATAATAATCATTTATTTTATATAGCGCTTCTCAAGGCACCCGAAGTCGCTTTACAGAGTACAGAGTCCAGTAGTCACACACACACACAGTCATCCCTGTGGTGGTAAGCTACATCAGTAGCCACAGCTGCCCTGGGGCAGACTGACGGAAGCGTGGCAGCCAATCAGCGCCTACGGCCCCTCCGACCACCACCAACATTCATTCACATCCATACGAACCGGGGTGAGGCTGCGGTGCATGTCTTTATGATGGTGGGGGAAACCGGAGTACCCGGAGGAAACCCACGCATGCTGTAATTCGTGTTCGCGGAGACATTTTCCGCTAACTGCCTCTTAATTAGATAATTTCGTCCGGTTGCATTTAATTGCGATACGCAGTCGACACGATTGATGGCCGCCAGGAGGAAACGAGGCTGCGGCTCGCCTCGGTTTGAAGCTTCGGTGTTTTATAAGACGACCGGATTGAAGCCGCGGCGCTGACTCGGCATAAAAAACAAAAACAAAGAGTCGAAGATAAAACTCGACCACGGAGGAGACGTTAAGTTACACATCAGAGACATGCAACGCACCCCGGAGCTGGAGCTGATAGTAAAGGAGAGAAGAGGAGGAAATATCAAGGGAGTGAGGAACCGAGGGAGAGGAGGAGGAGGAGGATGAAAGGAGCACAATGTCAGGTTTAAATTATGGAGGACAAGCGGCTTCAAACTTAAAGGCTGAATTTGCGGATGCGGCAAGCTGCGATGAGGAGGAGAGGAGGAGGGGAGGAGGAGAGAAGGGGAGAGGAGGGGACAAGGAAAGGAGGAGAGAAGGGGACGAGGCGAGGAGGGGACGAGGAGAGGATACATTTGTCTTACAGTGCATCCGGAAAGTATTCACAGCGCTTCATTTTTCCCACATTTTATTATGTTACAGCCTTATTCCAAAATGGATTAAATTCATTATTTTCCTCAACATTCTACACACAAAAACCCATAATGACAAAGTGAAAACTGTTTTTTTGCAAATTTGTGCACATCTATTAAAAATAAAGAAGGAAACCATAACATGTACATAAGTATTCACAGCCTTTGCTCAATACTTTGTTGAAGCACCTTTGGCAGCAATTACAGCCTCAAGTCTTCTTGGGTCTGATTCCACAAGCGTGGCACACCTATTTCTGGGCAGTTTCTCCCATTCTTCTTTGCAGAACCTCTCAAGTTCCATCAGGTTGGATGGGGAGCGTCGGTGCACAGCCATTTTCAGATCTCTCCAGAGATGTTCAATGGGGTTCAAGTCAGGGCTCTGGCTGGGCCTCTCAAGGACCTTCACAGAGTCGTCCCGAAGCCACTCCTTTGTTATCTGGGCTGTGTGCTTCGGGTCGTTGTCCTGTTGGAAGATGAACCGTCGCCCCAGTCTGAGGTCCAGAGCGCTTTGGAGCATGTTTTCATCGAGGATGTCTCTGTACATTGCTGCATTCATCTTTCCCTCAGTCCTGACTCGTCTCCCAGTTCCTCCCGCTGAAAAACATCCCACAGCATGATGCTGCCACCACCGTGCTTCACTGTAGGGATGGTGTTGGCCAGGTGATGAGCAGTGCCTGGTTTCCTCCAGACATGACGCTTAGCATTCAGGCCAAAGAGTTCAATCTTTGTTTCATCAGACCAGAGAATTTTGTTTCTCATGGTCTGAGAGTCCTTCAGGTGCTTTTTTGCAAACTCTAGGCGGGCTGTCATGTGCTTCTTACTGAGGAGTGAGTTCCGTCTGGCCACTCGACCAAACAGGCCTGATTTGTGGAGTGCTGCAGAGATGGTTGTCCTTCTGGAAGGTTCTCCTCTCTTCTTAGAACAACGCGGGAGCTCTGTCAGAGTGACCATCGGGTTCCTGTTCACCTCCCTGACTAAGGCCCTTCTCCCCGATCGCTCCGTCTGGCTGGGCGACTCTAGGAAGAGTCCTGGTGGTTCCAAACCTCTTCCATGTCCGATGATGGAGGCCACTGTGCTCATTGGGACTTTCAATGCTGCAGAAATCTTTCTGTACCCTTCGCCAGATCTGTGCCTCCATACAATTCTGTCTCGGAGGTCTTTAGATAATTCCTTGAACTTCATGACTTGGTTTATGCTCTGATATGCTGTCAACTGTGATACCTTATATAGACAGGTGTGTGCCTTTCTCAATCATGTCCAATCAACTGAATTTAGCACAGGTGGACTCCAATCAAACATCTCAAGGATGATCAGTGGAAACAGGATGCACCTGAGCTACATGTTGAGTGTCATGGCAAAGGCTGTGAATACTTATGTACATGTTATGTTTCGTTCTTTATTTTTAACAGATTTGCAAAAATTTGCAAAAAACAGTTTTCACTTTGTCATTATGGGTTGTTGTGTGTAGAATGTTGAGGAAAATAATGAATTTAATCCATTTTGGAATAAGGCTGTAACATAACAAAATGTGGAAAAAGTGAAGCGCTGTGAATACTTTCCGGATGCACTGTATACTATTTGGGTTTTTGGACTTTCAGCTTCGCGAAAGCTGTGTTAAAGCTGCATTCTCTCTCCAGACCACCAGGGGGCGACTCCTCTGGTTGTATAGAAGTCTATGCTTCATGTGTTAAAGCTGCATTATCTCTCCAGACCACCAGGGGGCGACTCCTCTGGTTGTATAGAAGTCTATGCTTCATGTGTTAAAGCTGCATTCTCTCTCCAGACCACCAGGGGGCGACTCCTCTGGTTGTATATAAGTCTGCTTCATGTGTTAAAGCTGCATTCTCTCTCCTGACCACCAGGGGGCGACTCCTCTGGTTGTATAGAAGTCTCTGCTTCATGTGTTAAAGCTGCATTCTCTCTACTGACCACCAGGGGGCAACTCCTCTGGTTGTATAGAAGTCTCTGCTTCATGTGTTAAAGCTGCATTCTCTCTCCTGACCACCAGGGGGCGACTCCTCTGGTTGTATAGAAGTCTCTGCTTCATGTGTTAAAGCTGCATTCTCTCCTGACCACCAGGGGGCGACTCCTCTGGTTGTATAGAAGTCTCTGCTTCATGTGTTAAAGCTGCATTCTCTCTCCTGACCACCAGGGGGCGACTCCTCTGGTTGTATAGAAGTCTCTGCTTCATGTGTTAAAACTGCATTCTCTCTCCTGGCCTCCACTGCTGCGTGAGTGATTTCCTTATACACAAACATTGTTCCTTCACTTCCTTTTTACTGATTTAAAGTGACAGGAAGCCGACGCCCCCTCCGGGCTGGAACAACACTTAAATATGAACGAACATGTGGCGTTCTGTACCGCTCGTCTTCGTTTTGAGGCTCAACGCCTGAAAGAAGCTCTGAGTTCAGTGTTATGACATCACTCTGTGATTCATATTCAAGTCATTGTGAGTCATGAGAGATTCACCCTGACGTCCATTAGAATGCGAGGAAATTAAATTTGAGGACTTGAGTGATACACAAGGATAGCAATCGGACCTCTGGGAGCATTGTTGGCCGGAGCTTTATGATTTCAAGCAATTATAATCAATCATTATCCGTCTGCTCGTTCCCTCACCCGTCATCTTCCATCACTTAGACCACAGGTGTCAAACACAAGGCCCGCGGGCCAAATCCGGCCCGCCGCATCATTTCATGTGGCCCCTGACGGCTTGAAAGATACATGATCCCCTTTTCTTAAAGAAATGTAAGAAATATTTCCCGTGCTTTTATTTTGAAGGTTATAATATTAGAGAAATGTTCGTATGTACAATATATCTACACTCAAATAAACGATAATCAAATGCAAAGAGAGTTATTTAACAACATGTTCGAAGAGCTTCTAACGTGTTTCCGGCCCTTTAAGAGGGCGGCCATGATGCTGATGTGGCCTTGCAATTGATGTGTCTGTCTTTCTCTTTTTTGGACGATAATTTTGCCAAACGTTTGTTCAGAAAGCAATCTGTCAACAGGAGAATATTACCACGGCTCAACCCTCATGTCAGATCTTGTTTCCGTGGTTATTATCTTGCTGACTTACAGTTAACCAGAAGCTCCGTTAACTCTTTGGTTCAGTGCCATGGGATAAAAGCTAAGAATAAGCCATGTAAGAGCTCATCGGCGAACACTGAGGAGGAACCGAGTCTCTCGCTGGTCATTATCTCGACAATGTGAGTATTGACTGTGGGCTTCAGTCTCCACGTGGAGGCTTTGGGTTTGAATAGTTCTAATGCTTAATCAATACAGAATGTTGACTGCAGGCCGGACCGGGAACCCGGATCCCCCCGGAGACACCGGGTGTGAATGTGGTGCTTGTTGTGAATCAGCCGGTAAACCAGCTGCACTCTGCTGTTGTCTCCAGTTGATGTTTCCTGTCTGAGTAGAAACCCTCAGGACAACTTCTGCAAAGCTCTTCCCACAGTGATATATTATATATGTTTATATACATATGTATATATATATGTGTTAGCGGGTCTATGCGTTAGCGGGTCTATGTGTTAGTGGTCTATGTGTTAGCAGGTCTATGTGTTAGCGGGTCTATGCGTTAGTGGTCTATGTGTTAGCGGGTCTATGTGTTAGCGGGTCTATGTGTTAGTGGTCTATGTGTTAGCAGGTCTATGTGTTAGCGGGTCTATGTGTTAGCGGGTCTATGCGTTAGCGGGTCTATGTGTTAGCGGGTCTATGCGTTAGCGGGTCTATGTGTTAGCGGGTCTATGTGTTAGCGGGTCTATGCGTTAGCGGGTCTATGCGTTAGCAGTCCGCGGGTCTCCAGTGGGGGGGAAGTACCACTCCGACTCTTTTAAAAGACGAGCCATCGTCCGTCCGACATCCCGCTCGACGTTTGAAACACGTCAATTATCCCTGTGTTCGCTCGCCGTCCCCATTCTGCCAGTTTGGCTTTGAACTCGGCCGCTCTCTCTTCCAGCGGAGCTGCGGGGCTCATAGTTAATAATGCATCCCGTTGGTCCTTTCTGTAAAAACCTTTTCACCAAAGTGAAGGAAAAGAAAGAGTTCAGGACCCAGAAAACCGTTCTGTAAAGGTTCTCCGTCTTCCCTTTGTGCCGTCAGGAGAAGGGGCGGAGCACCCTGGGGAGTCTCGCTCATTATCTTAAATCTGCCGCGCACGCTCTGAACGCGGCACCATTCAAAGCCGATGACCGGAGAGGATGATGATGACGAGCTGATGATGACGAGCGGCTGAGCGTTGGAAGAACGCCGCGTTCTCTTCAGCCGACTGGAAGTTTAGAGTCAAACGACTCCATTAGGGTTAGTCATCTTTATCTTTCAGTCACCCGTCCGGAGACATTTGCCTCATCTTGGGTTTTCCGTGTGAGCCGATCCCTCTGACTCTTGGAAGGCATCAGGATCCCCAGGAAGGACGCATGTCTCCGTGGGTGCACAGCGTTTAGGATCCGACACGCCGTGGATGTTAGATTCATCATCCAGGCGTCACCTCTCTGTTTCTAAGCTGACGTGAATATTCTCTCTTCTTTTTGAGTTCGCTGGTGGCAGAATCCTGATATTGTCACCGAGCAGCTCAGCGTAGCAATAACATCAAATCCTCCTCAAAGCCCACCTGGGAGCGGTGGGATGCAGAACTAATCATTTGAAGTCAGAAACACTCAAACTAATTGTCTTTCACAATCGCCATGGTGATCATGGATTGACAGAATGAACCGAAATATGACAACGACCAAAAAAACAACACAAGATGCTTCAAGAAATCACAAGAAAGTGAATTGTATTATTAATATCAATAACTTTATTAAGCATACCGACAATTTATCTTTCCTTCTCTCTAAAAACACACCGAACATTTATAGTAAGACTGCTGTGGCAGCTTGGGGACCGGGCTCAGGAGGAGGGGGGTCTGGGGGACCGGGCTCAGGAGGAGGGGGGTCTGGGGGACTGGGCTCAGGAGGAGGGGGGTCTGGGGGACCGGGCTCAGGAGGAGGGGGTCTGGGGGACCGGGCTCAGGAGGAAGGGGGGTCTGGGGGACCGGGCTCAGGAGGAGGGGGGTCTGAGGGACCGGGCTCAGGACGAGGGGGGTCTGGGGGACCGGGTTCAGGAGGAGGAGGGTCTGGGGGACCGGGTTCAGGAGGAGGGGTCTGGGGGACGGGGCTGAGGAGGAGGGGGGTCTGGGGGACCGGGCTCAGGAGGAGGGTCTGGGGACCGGGCTCAGGAGGAGGGGTCTGAGGGACCGGGCTCAGGACGAGGGTGTCTGGGGGACCGGGCTCAGGAGGAGGAGGGTCTGGGGGACCGGGTTCAGGAGGAGGAGGGTCTGGGGGACCGGGCTCAGGACGAGGGGGTCTGGGGGACCGGGCTCAGGAGGAGGGGGTCTGGGGGACCGGGCTCAGGAGGAGGAGGGTCTGGGGGACCGGGCTCAGGACGAGGGGGTCTGGGGGACCGGGCTCAGGAGGAGGGGGTCTGGGGGACCGGGTTCAGGAGGAGGGGGGTCTGAGGGACCGGGCTCAGGAGGAGGGGGGTCTGGGGGACCGGGCTCAGGAGGAGGGGGGTCTGGGGACCGGGCTCAGGAGGAGGGGTCTGAGGACCGGGCTCAGGACGAGGGGGGTCTGGGGGACCGGGTTCAGGAGGAGGAGGGTCTGGGGGACCGGGCTCAGGAGGAGGGGGGTCTGGGGGACCGGGCTCAGGAGGAGGGGGGTCTGGGGGACCGGGCTCAGGACGAGGGGGGTCTGGGGGACCGGGTTCAGGAGGAGGAGGGTCTGGGGGACCGGGTTCAGGAGGAGGAGGGTCTGGGGGACCGGGCTCAGGAGGAGGAGGGTCTGGGGGACCGGGTTCAGGAGGAGGAGGGTCTGGGGGACCGGGCTCAGGAGGAGGAGGGTCTGGGGGACCGGGCTCAGGAGGAGGAGGGTCTGGGGGACCGGGCTCAGGAGGAGGGGCTCTGGGGGACCGGGCTCAGGAGGAGGGGTCTGGGGACCGGGCTCAGGAGGAAGGGGTCTGGGGACCGGGCTCAGGAGGAGGGTCTGGGGACCGGGCTCAGGAGGAAGGGGTCTGGGGACCGGCCTCAGGAGGAGGGGGCTCTGGGGGACCGGGCTCAGGACGAGGGGGTCTGGGGGACCGGGTTCAGGAGGAGGAGGGTCTGGGGACCGGGCTCAGGATGAGGGTCTGGGGACCGGGCTCAGGAGGAAGGGGGTCTGGGGACCGGGCTCAGGACGAGGGGTCTGGGGGACCGGGCTCAGGATGAGGGGGGTCTGGGGGACCGGGCTCAGGAGGAAGGGGGGTCTGGGGGACCGGGCTCAGGACGAGGGGGGTCTGGGGGACCGGGCTCAGGAGGAGGAGGGTCTGGGGGACCGGGCTCAGGAGGAGGGGGGTCTGGGGGACCGGGCTCAGGAGGAGGGGGGTCTGGGGGACCGGGCTCAGGAGGAGGGTCTGGGGACCGGGCTCAGGACGAGGACCGGGCTCAGGACGAGGAGGCTCTGGGGGACCGGGCTCAGGACGAGGGGCCTCTGGGGGACCGGGCTCAGGACGAGGGGCCTCTGGGGGACCGGGCTCAGGACGAGGAGGGTCTGGGGGACCGGGTTCAGGACGAGGGGGGTCTGGGGGACCGGGCTCAGGAGGAGCCCCCAGACCCCCCTCGTCCTGAGCCCGGTCCCCTAGCTGCCACAACTGCATTATGCAAAGATTACACATGTAAATATGTTTAGAACAAAGAAACGAGAACAAACTTCCCGATGTATTTTTTAGAAAAATAATCCATTTGTTTCCGTTGTCCAACAGGAAGAGGATGAGCCGGTTCTCAAACTGAATGTGTGACACGAGCACGCGGCTCTGTGAAGTGTGTTCCTGCTCATTAGATGTCCAGCTTGTATTTGCTCACAGCTTTATTAATAACAAACAACGGCTAACAATGTACATAAACCCCGCCGGTGCCACGCGGTGCCGCCATGAGGCGGCCGCGCAGCAGCAGTGCATTCCTGCACCGCCTGTATCACATTATGTATATTATACATATTATACATATTATATATATATATATATAACGCCTTTTGTTTTTGGTGTTCCGCCCACATGGGACTCGTCACGAGGGGATTACTGAATACCGCTGACCTATAAATACATTTCCACTCTCACAGTCTCACATCTTTGATTTGCTTCGGCTGCGCCGCCACTAGCGTCCGCTTCATTCCGCCCACGCGCTGACAACGGGGAAGCTGAAGATGGATTCAAGGACCGCGGGACGTATCAACGTCAGCTCCACCCACCGAGCAGCAGTTAATACGCTCACCAGATAACGACATCGCCCAACAAGGTTATGACTAACTCACAGTCGGAGCTAGTTAGCTACCTAGCATGCTAACATCTCGTTAGCATGCTAACTGACGAGCAGGTGTTTCCTCACCCACGAGTAACGACGCTGCACAGGCAATAATAAACGTTGTTTCACATGAGATCAACACATCGGATCAAATAACCGCTAGTACCTCCCCTGACTGTCGCGTTTATAGTTTTTATCTTTTGACAAATACTAACGTTAGCATTTCACTCAACAACAAAAGAATTACGCTCACAACTTTTCATTTATTTTGTCACGTCCACTCGCACGAGCTAACGTAACTACGCAGTGAACCCCAGCAGACGGCTAGCGGCGGCCGCCTCAAAGCGGCCTGAATATAATTTAAAGGTGTAAAGAGTTATATAAATATGTAAAGCCCATTTAGTTGTCATGTGAGGTATAAAGACCCCAAACCGTAAAAAAATGTCCACGGTAAAGTTGTAATCTGCATTGACTCCATTTTGGAGACAGCCTCAAGTGGCCGTTCAGTGAACTGCAGTTCTGGCCCTTTTCCAGCGTGGAGGTCGGGCCGCACCGACCTCTCTGATGTCGTCCTCATCATCTCACTTGGTAAAGGTCAGCGTGTCCTTGGGGCTCAGGCCACTAACTGGGTCTGGAAGATGGATTCATTAATTACTACTTGTGCGGGACTACTTGTAGTTCCTAGAGTCTTAAAAAGTAGAATGGGAGCCAGAGCCTTTAGTTATCAAGCTCCTCTTTTATGGAACCAGCTTCCACCTTCAGTCCGGGAGGCAGACACAGTCACCTCGTTTAAGAGTAGACTTAAGACCTTCCTCTTTGACAGAGCTTATAGTTAGGGCTGAATCAGGTTTGCCCTGGTCCAGCCCCTTGATATGCTGCTATAGGCTTATAGCTGCCGGGGGACGTTTAGGATGCACTGAGTACCTATCTCCTCTCCTCTCTCCTTAGGGATGAATGTTCATCTCTCAATCACACGTTACTAACTCTGCTTTCTCCCCGGAGTCCTTGTGACTTCACGTCTCATGGGGTCATCGGACCCTATGAGACGGCATAGATCCTATCTGCCTGATGGATCATCGAGGTCTGGGTCGTGGAGTTCCTGCTCCTGACTACGCCACTGTCCTGTTGAGACTCCGCCCACTGTTGAGACTCCGCCCACTCCTCCTCCCCACCGCCATCTGCCTGATGGATCGTGGAGGTCTCCATCGTGGAATATGCCTACTATGAACTATTCATACACTCTGTCATATTCATTGAATGTATTTTAACTCTAAATCTGTCCTTCTGGTCACATGACATCTATTGCACCTGTCCATCCTGGAGAGGGATCCTCCTCTGTTCTCTCCTGCAGGTTTCTTCCCTTTTTTTCCCCCTGAAGGGTTATTTGGGAGTTTTTCCTGGTCCGATGTGAGGTTTTGGGGCAGGGATGTCTATGTGTACAGATTGTAAAGCACTCTGAGACAAATTTGTAATTTGTGAAATTGGGCTATACAAATAAACTGAATTGAATTATATATAATTAGAATATATATCGTGTGGACAGCAGAAGAGGAATTGAGTTAAACACGTAGAGGACGCCGAAACAATAGACACAACATCATGAAGTCAGAGTATTGAGAAAAAGAACAAAATAAGAAAGAAAGAAAAATAAATAAATAAAAATGCATATGTACATGTGTGTGTGTGCACGCGTATGTGAGCTTTTTAAAAATTATTTTATTAAAATTGTTATTAAAAGAAACAGAATAGATTGAAGATGGCAGATGTATATGTATGAGCGTATGCAATTACATTTCTCATCTCGTCTAATAAGCCTTTAAACTCATGAATCCGTGACTCAAACTAAATTCATCCTCCGATTCCTCCATTTAATTCTGTGCCGTCTCTTCCTCCAGGTCGGACCCCGCCGAGGGAGCTTTGTCCTCTCCGAAAAGCCACCCCCCCCCCCCGGTGGGTGATGGTGTGGCCCCTCCTCTCGGTCCCGGAGACATGCCGGTGCAGGAGATGGCGGTGAGTCCCGTCAAGTCGCTGTACTGGGAGCGGTTCCCGCCCATGTCTCAGCGGCGCGTCTACAGCACACCGCTCTACCACGGGGGGCTGCTCTACGTGTTGGGGGGCTGCGACGAGACGGGCGCCCCGCTGGACAGCGTGGAGGTCCTGGACGTGGAGAGCCGGGCGTGGAGCCAGCTGCCGCCGCTGCCCACGGCGCGGGCCGGGGCCTCGGCCGTGGCCCTGGGGGCCCGGGTGATGGTGCTGGGGGGCATGAACCGGCAGCAGACCCCGCTGGCCTCGGTGGAGATGTACCACCCCGACGAGGGCAAGTGGGAGACCAGGGCCAGCCTGGCCCAGCCCTCCATGGGGGTCACCACGGTGGAGAAAGGTAAGCCGCTGCAATGCATTGTGGGTAATCCATTGATGTGGCAGAAGAACACCAACAGGTGGCAATGTGGGGGGATGCTATGTGTTGTCTACACACAGAACCATGAGGGTTCTTCAAAGGCTTTGTGGTTCTACGAAGAACCATGTCTTCCTTTGAGGCACCTTTATAGGTTCTTTGAAGAATTCTATCAGGAAATGGTTCTTTAGAGAACCCTGGTTTGAAAGGTTCTTTGAGGAACCAGATATGGTGCCTTAAAGAACCATGTGTCAAAGGTTCTATGAGCCACCTTTATAGGTTATTTGAAGAACTCCTTAAAGAAATGTGTGACAAGTGTGTCGCTGTCACTAGTAGGTTCCCCCCCCTAAAGCACCAATAAGCCACAGCAGCCAGAGGGATATTCGGTAATCGTCTTTATTCCGACAGCAGACTGTGTCTCTGCTCTGCATGTCCCTCTCCCGTCTTCAGTCCATCCAGCTCCTTTTGAAGACACAGCCTCGCAGATACACACACAGATTGTCATCAGCTGGTCTGATTGTCATCAGACCAGCTGATGACAATCAGACACCGTTCCCTGAACCACACCCCCGCTCCACCCACTCTGCAGCCGAGCCTTAACACCCCCCGCTGCCACATACCTCCACCGCCCGACTTAGGCCGGGGCAACATCCGGCCTAACCTACTCCCCCTCCCCATGAGAGCGGGAGAGGAAGTCGGCCACGACCATCTGTGTACCCGGCCTATGGATCACCTTGAAATTAAAAGGCTGCAAAGCCAGATACCACCGAGTGATTCGGGCGTTGGTATCTTTCATGCGGTGGAGCCATTGGAGCGGGGCGTGGTCCGACCAGAGGGTGAATGAGCGTCCCAGGAGGTAGTAGCGCAGGGAGTCGACCGCCCACCGGATGGCGAGGCACTCCTTCTCCACCGTGCTGTACCTGCCTCCCTCTCCGACAGCTTGCGGCTGATGTACAGCACGGGCGGTCAAACCCCTACCTGCTGGGACAAACGGCCCCAGCCCTCTGTTCGACGATCGGTCTGCAGAGTAAAGGGAGAGAAGTTAGGTGTGGAGGAGCGGTTCCCCACAGAGAGCTTGCTTTACCTCCTCAAACACCAACTGGCACCGCTCCGTCCACTGGACCGGATCTGAGGCACCTTTCCGGGTCAGGTCAGTCATGGGGCTGGTCAGCTCCGCAAAGTTCGGGATGAACCGCCTGTAATAGCCCGCCAGCCCCAAAAACTGCCTCACCTCTTTTTTAGTCAGGCTGCGATGGCGGCGGTCTTGTCCACCTGAGGCGCACCTGCCCGGCGCCCAAGTGGTACCCCAGATACCGTACCTCCCTCCGTCCAACTGCACACTTCCCGGGTTGGCCGTAAGTCCCGCCTGCCTCAGGGACTCCAGCACCGCGCCCACCCGCTGCACATGCTCCGCCCAGGTGGTGCTGTGTATGATCACATCATCCAGGTAGGCGGCAGCATATGCAGCGTGCGGACGCAGCACCCGGTCCATGAGGCGTTGAAAGGTGGCCGGGGCCCCGAACAACCCAAAGGGAAGCGTGGTGAATTGGTACAAACCAAACGGAGTGGAGAAGGCCGTTTTTTCCTTAGACTCTGGCGACAGAGGAATCTGCCAGTAGCCCTTGGTTAAATTCAGTGTCGTAAAGAAACACGCAGTGCCCAGTCGGTCCAGGAGCTCGTCGACCCGGGGCATTGGGTAAGCATCGAACCGTGACACCTCGTTCACCCTGCGATAGTCCACGCAGAACCGAATAGACCCATCCTTCTTGACCACAAGAACAATGGCCCCCAGCCCTCTGTTCGACGCATCGGTCTGCAGAGTAAACTGTGGGACTCTTCTATTACCCCCATCTCCAGCATTGCAGCCAATTCCCGCTGAACCACCTTTCTCTTGTGTTCAGGTAACCTGTAGGGTCGTAACCGCACTGTCACGCCCGGAGGAGTCTCAATCTCGTGCTCTATGAGGTTTGTGCGTCCTGGAAGGAGAGAGAACACATCAGCAAACTGCTTTTGCAACTGGGCAATGTCTGTTTTCTGGGTCCCGGAGAGACGGTCTTCACAAAGGAGCGAGGCCGGATTGGTGGATTTTGGGACCTCAGGCCCCAGCTCCTCTCTCTCAGATACCGAGGACACCAGAGAAACAGACTCCGCCTCCTCCATGCTTTTAGGAGGTTGAGGTGGTAAATCTGTGTAGCTCCGCCCCTATCAGAACGCACCACCTCATAGTCGACATCCCCCACTCGCCGTGTGACCACAAAGGGCCCTTGCCACTTGGCGAGGAGTTTAGAGCTGGAAGAAGGAAGCAATACAAGTACCTTCTCTCCCGGTGTGAATTGTCTCAGCCTGGCCCCTCTGTTGTACAGCCGCTGCTGACGCTCCTGGGCCTGGAGCAAATTCTCACGTGACAGCTGACCCAGTGTGTGGAGCTTTGCTCGCAGGTCCAGGACGTGTTGGATCTCGTTTTTACTGGTGCTCGGCCCCTCCTCCCAGTTTTCTTTAATGAGGTCGAGCACCCCCCGCGGAGTCCTGCCGAACAAAAGTTCAAAGGGAGAAAATCCCGTGGAGGCCTGGGGAACCTCCCGTACTGCAAACAACAGAGCGTCAAGCCATTTATCCCAATTACGTTCATCGTCATTAATAAATTTACGGATCATGGACTTCAAAGTCTTATTCAGACGCTCCACCAGCCCGTCGGTCTGTGGGTGGTACACACTGGTCCGAATAGACTTGATACCCAGTAACCCGTAAAGTTCTCTCAGTGTTCTTGACATGAACTGGGTGCCCTGGTCCGTCAGAATCTCTTTCGGGATTCCGACTCGGGAGATGACCTGAAACAGCGCCTGCGCGACACTCTTTGCAGAAATGTTGCGCAAAGGCACCGCCTCCGGGTATCGTGTTGCGTAATCCACGAAGACTAACACAAAGCGATATCCGCGTGCACTCCGGTGAAATGGCCCGATGAGGTCCATAGCGATTCGTTCAAATGGAACCTCCATTAATGGCAAAGGGCGCAAAGGTGCCCTCGGAATGGCCGGAGGGTTTACCAATTGACACTCCGGGCAGGACGCACACCAACGGCGCACATCCGCCCGGATGCCCGGCCAATAGAATCGGGTCATTATCCGGTCCAGAGTCTTATCATATCCCATGTGACCAGCCATTGGGTTATAGTGAGCCGCCTGGAAAACCATTTCCCGGCGGCTCTTCGGCACCAGCAACTGGGTGCTTTCCTGCCCTGTGTGAGTGTCACGGCTCACTCTGTACAGTCTGTCCCTGATCAATGTAAAGTGCGGATATGGCTGCGCTGCGTCAGGGTGCACCAGCTGACCATCAATTCGTATCACTTGGTCAAAGGCTGAGCGTAGAGTATCGTCTCGAGACTGCTCGAGTGGAAAATCTTCCATGGAGTGAAACTCGGGAGCCGGAGGAGTTGCCATAGGAGGCTCCTCCGGTTCCCCCTCCCCGTCTGCAGTGTCGGACAACCTCGCGTCACCGCTGAGCACGGCACACACCCCGCATGACCCTGTCTGCCGTGAACGCACCCCCGCAGCCTTCCCCATTAACTTGTCAAACCCTGGCCAATCGGTTCCCAAGATTAAGGGGTGCGTAAGGCGGGAGCTAACGGCGACCTTCACGTTATGCTTTTTCCCCCCGTATCTAATTTCCGCTGACACTATGGGATACTCGTGAATGTCCCCATGCACACACCTTATCTTCACCCACAATGCCTCCACCAATGCCCCTGGTCGAACCAGGCTCTGGTGGATCATAGACTGTGTACAGCCGGAATCCACCATTGCCTGATGTATACCCCCCTGGATTCTTACCGCAGCGGTATGTCGCCCCGGACCTGGGAGGCGTTGGAGAGCCGGCAACCCGGATCACCTGGCCCACCTCCATCCGCGGACACTCCCGCCAGACGTGTCCGGGCTGCCCGCACCTCCAACACTCCTGCCCTGGTGTTTGAGGGACTACCTGTGGGTTGGGAAGGGTGCCGGTGTCTGCTGGGGCCGGTGTGGGTGGCGTCAGGAGCTGCGTTGGCCTGGCTGGAGCCAGTGCGCCGCCGCTGTCCACCTGACTGCTGGGATAAACCGCCAGGTGGTCCTCTGCCAGAGTGACGGCAGCCTCTAGCGATGCTGGGTGGTGGCAGCAGACCCACGTCGACGTTTCGGCCGGCAGGCCCCCAACAAACTGCTCCAGTATCACCCGTTCTGTCACTGCCTGCGCCTCTCCTGTGCTCCCGGGCTGCAGCCACCTCGTCGCGGCGTCCCTCAGCCGTTGCGCGTAGGCAAACGGCCGGTCGTCGGGCCCCATCCTGGCGTCGCGAAACCTGCGCTGGTGATCCCCCGGAGTCAGACCCAGCCGATCCATCACCGCCTTTCGCACGTCCTCATAACTGTGGCGTGCTGCTGGGGGAAGCCCGAGGGCCGCAGTCTGCGCCTCCCCGGTGAGTAGGGGCAGGAGGCGAATCGCCCACTCCCCCGCTGGCCAGCCGCACGCCTCCGCCACCCACTCAAAAGTCTCGAGGAACGACTGCGCGTCGTCCCCCGCCGTCATTTTTCCGAACGCCACCCCCGCCAAGGGGAAAGGTGTGGCCGCCGCCGTCTGGGCGGCGAGCAGTTCCAGGGCGTGAGTCTGCTCCTCTGCCTGGGCCAGGAGCTTCCCCAGTGTCTGCCGGCCTGCCTCCGCCTGGTCCTGCAGCATTGCTGCCATCCGCTCCAGCATCTGCCCCAGCTGAATCCATGGCTGGGTTGGCTGATCTGGGTGCTGCTGGCTGCTCTCCATGTGCTTTGTTTTTCCCCAAAAAAAAGAAAAAAGAAGGGCTCCACGTTTGGCTCCAGTGTGACAAGTGTGTCGCTGTCACTAGTAGGTTCCCCCCCTAAAGCACCAATAAGCCACAGCAGCCAGAGGGATATTCGGTAATCGTCTTTATTCCGACAGCAGACTGTGTCTCTGCTCTGCATGTCCCTCTCCCGTCTTCAGTCCATCCAGCTCCTTTTGAAGACACAGCCTCGCAGATACACAGACACAGATTGTCATCAGCTGGTCTGATTGTCATCAGACCAGCTGATGACAATCAGACACCGTTCCCTGAACCACACCCCCGCTCCACCCACTCTGCAGCCGAGCCTTAACACCCCCCGCTGCCACAAAATGGTTCTCTAAAGAACCCTGGTTTGAAAGGTTCTCTGTGGAACCAGAAATGGAGCCTTAAAGAAAAAAAATGTGAAGGTTCTTTGAGACACATTTATAGGTTCTTTGAAGAACTCTTTAGGGAAATGGTTCTTTAAAGAACCCTGGTTTGAAAGGTTCTTTGAGGCACCAGAAATGGTGCCTCAAAGAACCATTTTTTAAAGATTCTATGAGACACCTTTATAGGTTCTTTGAAGAACTCTTTAAAGAAATGGTTCTCTAAAGAACCCTGGTTTGAAAGTTTCTCTGTGGAACCAGAAATGCTTCTACTATGGCATCCCTCTGAAGAACCCTGTTGGGTTCCAGATGCTCCTCCATGGTTCTGTGCTCCACCAGAACTCAGTCGTGTCTCTGTGTGCGATTCGTCTTCAAGGTCTTCGGCCTCCGCGGCGGCGGACTTCGCCGTGTTGATCTGAGAGATTTAAGGAAACGCACGAGTTTAAAAGCCTTCCTTGTGACGGCGTGAGGCCGTCGATGCAGTGAAGAGTTCACGATGTGACCTTTGCCCCCGAGGTGTTTTGGAGTCTCTTTCTTGGAGGTCTGCTAGCCTGTAGATGTGTGTGAGTAAATAAACATGAATCAACAACACGGCGGATGTGTCATCAAGCGGCTCGTGAACAACACCAACGTACTCCTGTGCAGTGAGGAATCAGCTGTTCCTTTGGGGAGAGGCTCCGCCTCCAGGCTCAGTCACTGTGAAGCTGCTGGTGATTTAGTGGCGTTGAAGGTCGATGGCGACGCTCTCCCAAAAGGGCCTGAGATCCCGATGATGTACATGGTGTGTGTGTGTGTGTGTGTGTGTGAGAGAGAGTGTGTGTGTGTGTGAAGGGGGGGGGGGGGGGAGCCAGGCGTCACGCAGTCTACCTCCGCTGAATAAACACACCGGACTGGACGCTCACCACCCAGACGGTTGTGTATGTTGGCAAAGACGAAGGAAGAGGGGGAAGAGGGAGAAGAGAGAGAAGAGAGAGAAGAGATGGAAAAGAAAAGAGAAGAGAGGGAAGAGTGGGGAGAGAGAGAAGATAGGGGAGAGAGGGAACAGAGGGAAGAAAAGGGGATAGAGAGAGAGAAGAGAGGGGAGAGAGAAGAAGAGTGTGACTAAGGAAACCTGAAAAAAAACAAGTGATAGCAGGCCATAAAAGGGGAAAAGATTTACCGAGAGATTTTAAATATCGAGAGAGAGAGAGAATGAAAGAGGGAGAGAGAGAGAGAGAAAGAGAGAGAAGGAAAGAGAGAGAGATAGAGAAAGAGAAGGAGAGAGAGAGAGAGAAGGAAGAGAGAGAGATAGAGAAAGAGAAGGAAAGAGAGAGAGATAGAGAAAGAGAAGGAGAGAGAGAGAGAGAGAAGGAAAGAGAGAGAGATAGAGAAAGAGAAGGAGAGAGAGAGAGAAGTGTGATGCACTTGTTGAATTCCTCTCCGCTGCAGTTTCCTGTGTTTACACCTCAGCTGGTGATGAATGAGTCAATGTGACCTTCAGGGTCACGGACACGCGGCGAGGTCACGTATGTGATCATATTCAGTCTCATGTAAGTGATCATATTCAGTCTCATGTCTGTGATCATATTCAGTCTCACATATGTGATCATATTCAGTCTCATGTAAGTGATCATATTCAGTCTCATGTAAGTGATCATATTCAGTCTCACGTATGTGATCATATTCAGTCTCATGTAAGTGATCATATTCAGTCTCATGTATGTGATCATATTCAGTCTCATGTAAGTGATCATATTCAGTCTCATGTATGTGATCATATTCAGTCTCATGTAAGTGATCATATTCAGTCTCACGTAAGTGATCATATTCAGTCTCGTGTATGTGATTATATTCAGTCTCATGTATGTGATCATATTCAGTCTCATGTATGTGATCATATTCAGTCTCATGTAAGTGATCATATTCAGTCTCATGTATGTGATTATATTCAGTCTCATGTATGTGATCATATTCAGTCTCATGTAAGTGATCATATTCAGTCTCATGTATGTGATTACATTCAGTCTCATGTATGTGATCATATTCAGTCTCATGTAAGTGATCATATTCAGTCTCATGTATGTGATCATATTCAGTCTCATGTAAGTGATCATATTCAGTCTCATGTATGTGATTACATTCAGTCTCATGTATGTGATCATATTCAGTCTCATGTAAGTGATCATATTCAGTCTCATGTAAGTGATCATATTCAGTCTCATGTATGTGATCATATTCAGTCTCATGTAAGTGATCATATTCAGTCTCATGTAAGTGATCATATTCAGTCTCATGTATGTGATTATATTCAGTCTCACGTATGTGATCAAATTCAGTCTCATGTATGTGATCATATTCAGTCTCATATAAGTGATCATATTCAGTCTCATGTATGTGATCATATTCAGTCTCACGTATGTGATCATATTCAGTCTCATGTAAGTGATCATATTCAGTCTTATGTCTGTGATCATATTCAGTCTCACGTATGTGATCATATTCAGTCTCATGTATGTGATCATATTCAGTCTCATGTAAGTGATCATATTAAGTCTCACGTAAGTGATCATATTCAGTCTCATGTATGTGATCATATTCAGTCTCATGTAAGTGATCATATTCAGTCTCATGTATGTGATCATATTCAGTCTCACGTATGTGATCATATTCGGTCACATGGAAGTGATCATATTTAGTCTCATGTCAGACACCAGATGGTATGTAATTACTGTAATTGGAGTCATGTGTGTTTTTAGTTTCTGGGGCAGAATAAAGGACAAGAAGTCGACCGCTCAGCGAGCGACGCTGTTGCTAGGCAACGAATTTGTTTTTAGACTAATCAGAGGGAGCACAGGACTACATGTACATGTTGGTGTGTGCATGTGTGTGTGTGTGTGCATAATTGCATGTGTGTATGTATTTGTGCGTGTGTGTGCATGTGTGCTTGGGTATTTGTGCATGTGTGTGTGCATGTGTGTGCATGTGTGTATTTGTGCATGTGTGTGCATGTGTGTGCATGCGTGTATTTGTGCATGTGTGTATTTGTGCATGTGTGTATTTATGTGTGTGTGTACATGTGTGTGTGTGTGTACATGTGTGTGTGTGTGTACATGTGTGTGTGTGTGAACATGTGTGTGTGTGTGTGTACATGTGTGTGTGTACATGTGTGTGTGTGTGTACATGTGTGTGTGTGTACATGTGTGTGTGTGTGTACATGTGCATGTGTGTGTACATGTGTGTGTGTGTGTGTACATGTGTGTGTGTGTACATGTGTTTGTACATTTTTCCTGTTCTGGTTCCATATTCTCGTCTTTTATTCATAATAAAGCTTCAATAACCAGGAGCTCTTTGAATGTTTCTCCGAGCAGCTCGTTCACATCAAGTCATCAAGTCTCCTCTCTCTCCTCTCCTCTCTCCTCTCTCCTCTCCTCTCCTCTCTCCTCTCCTCTCCTCCTCTCTCCTCTCCTCTCCTCTCTCCTCTTCCCTCTCTCCTCTCTTCTCTCCTCCCCTCTCTCCTCTCCTCTCTCTCCTCTCTCCTCTCTCCTCGTTAACGCCCTGAGCCGGTTCCTGCCTGCTGATCCTCTGGTGGTGAAACACTGCGAGCTTCTGCACATTCAGAACACGCTGAATGCGTCACTTCATGCCCAGAGCAACATTTATAACCTGCTGTGTTTGTCTCTTATTCATACAGAGATATGTTTTCATCGACCTCTGAGCACAGACGCTGAACACATCGTTTACCAGACGTTACTCCTGTGTTCAGATGTTTGGGCCTGAGCTCCGTCTGCTGGAGCCTTTGTTCATTCCCATTCAGGCAGACGTTACGCAACATCTAGGACGCGTTAAAGAGGGTCGGGTGGAAGCGTTTCTCCTTGTCCTCTTTCTGAGAGGAAGGACGCCTCCGATGGCTGTGAGTGGTCCTCTGCACCGTCACAGACAAAAGCTCCTCCGTCACAGACACTCGGCCAGCGTGTGAACGTCAGAGCAGGAGGAGGTGGAGGTGGCCTGAGAGCTGAGGTCCTTTATGAAGAGGGAACACGGGGAACACGTCTCATGTTCCCCGACGGGAGGGGCGTCTGGACCAAGACTCTGAAGGGTTGGAGCCGGGACCTTTGAGGCTGGAAACCTGGAGTGTGACGACGCTCCGTCGACGCCATTGGCGGCTCCTCTTCCTCCTCTTCCTCGCCCGGAGCCCCGCCGAGGCTTCAGATTGCAGATCAAGACCGACACGAACGAGAGCCGGCGGCCTGGCGGCGGCGAATCCAACGCACACTCGTGTTCCTGGATCTGGACGGGAAGGGGGGGGAAGGGGGGGGGGCTTTTATGTGCTCAAGAGGGAGAGGAGGCAGAACAACGAGCTGGAGGAGAGAAGGAGAGAACTGAAAGAAGCGACAAACAGAAGGAGGAAGCAGACGTCGGCTGACAGCGGCTCTGAGCCCACCGAGTGTTTGATGATGTCACAGCTTGGGGTCGCCGTCTGCAGCGTCTGCAGCGTCTGCAGCGTCTGCAGCGTCTGCAGCGTCTGCAGCGTCTGCAGCGTCTGCAGCGTCTGCAGCGTCTGCAGCGTCTGCAGCGTCTGCAGCCTCACTGACTTCTCTTCCCGCTCTGACATTGTTTTTTAAGGCCTGCCATGTTTTTGGTCCTGTGACTGTTCGACACGTTCCTCAGGCGACCAGAAAGAACTCCTCCCACGTTCAGGCTCATTGTGGAATCTGTTATCGTTCTTTTATTCCACGACATCGAGTTCTCCACTTGTTTTGAGGTACTTTATAGTTTACAGTGTATGCTACATTATACTCTACATTATACTTCTACTCCATCACATCTCTAAGGCAATTATTGTACACATATTACATTTTTAAAGCTTTAGTATTTACTCTTTAAGGGGGAGGGGGTTGATGTGTTTACTGTTGTACACACAGAGGTTTCTCTGAATGCTGATGCATTATATATATATATATATAATATATATTATATATATATATATATATATATATATATATATATATTATAAGAGGCTCGCAGTGCTGCATTCCTGAGCTTCCGTAGTGTCAGTGAACCTCTCGCTGAACGCTCGACTCCCACGGTTGACCGGATGGAGGTGGAGATCGTCGCGCTCCCTCGGTTATTATGCACCATTAAATATCATGTGAAGAGCGGCAGCACACACACACACACACATACACACATACACACACACACATACACACACACACACATACATTTGGGTGTTTTCCAGCAGGACCTTTCCAAGCAGCTCTTGTGGGATGCGAAGGCGGGGCCTCTTCACCCCTGGTTCTTTACCCGCGGTGTGTTTGTGGTCACGCCGGCGGGTTGAAGTCATGGTTCCGTTAGCTAGCGGCCGCGCTGCGTTTGGGGACTTGTTTCTGTAATTGGACACATGCGGTTTGAGCCGCTCTGCACACATCAGAGGATCCTCCAGTTTAAAAGAGCAGCTTCCCATTCTTCTCTCTAAAGACGATCCGTCTCTTTCCATTCCTCCTCTCGAATTAAACACCGTCACTTACATGGTGGGTGGAGCCACCTCTTCTCCCTCTTCTCCTCTCCGTCCACTCCGTCCTCTCTGTCCTCTCCATCCTCTCCGTCCTCTCTGTCCTCTCCGTCCTCTCCATCCTCTCTATCCTCTCTATCCTCTCTGTCCTCTCCATCCTCTCCGTCCTCTCTATCCTCTCCGTCGCCCCACACGTACCAACAGAGAGCTGTTGGAGGTGTCCTCTCTGAATACGGATGAGAGGCTGACCGTCGCTCGGGGGACGGATAACGATGATTGCGTTGAGAATGATGAACACTCGTCTGACAATAAGCTCTAATTCAATCGGCGTGACCGGATTCAAGGTCTGTACGATAACTGAGGTCGGGACAACAACAACAACAACAACAACAACAGGACAATAGTCTCTTCACAATGAAGAAGGGAGCTGCCTGGAGGCCGAAGGGGCGAAGATGCTAATATTAATGCAGTGGGAGAACTAAAGGGACACATGGTGAAAAATGGAGGGAATAAATATGAGTCCCTGTGGAGGTTGTTGACTTTTTTCTGCAAAGCAATGACTCATCGCAGCGAGAGAAAACCTGAAGCAAAGCATAAGCCGCCCTAAGATGAGATAAACGTGCTCTGATCCAGTCAGGGAGGAGAAGCTTTGTAAGAATCTCTGAGATCAATTCCCACCCAGAACCCGGAGCAGCAGCAGGGCCGTGTGTAGATAGCGTCATCATGCTAACCTCTAAAAACACGTATCCTCTAAGCCTCTGCTCGAAATAACAGACCCAGACTAAAACAAGTGTATATCCTCTACCACGAATAATGTTGGTGTTCTGATAAAGGAAACCCACGTGAGCTTTGGTTCAGATGTGTAAATATTAGTATATATATGTGTGACTGGTTCAGAGTAAATAAAGATGAAACACAGCAGAAACAGAAGTTTCAGGTTCGCCGAGGGAAAAAGAAAGAAGCATTTTCAGGATGTATATCTCTTGGAAGGATGCAAAGAAAATGTGTAAACTAACACAGATCAACATGGGAACCGTCTGCATGCAAAGTTTGACTTGTGAAGCAGAGGAAAGTTAGAGAGGTTTTAGTACGGAGCATTTAGGAGAGGTCTCTAAACTGGAGATCTGGGCTCATTTGGGCTCCTTTGGGCTCATTTGGTATCCCTCTGAGCCATTGGAATTTAAGCAACATTCAACAATATATATAATTGTAACATAATATAATACATTCCCTTATATAATATCTGGAGATGTATGGGGGGGGGGGGGGGCGTCGCCAACAGTGGGAGGGGGGTACATTCACAGTATTTATGTGTGTGTGTGTATTAGGGTATGCAGGTATGTGCTGATGTATCTTAATAAGCTCATTTGCATATAAGGACATTTATTCATGCATTTATTTCTACATTTATTTAAGCATTTATTTAATTAGTCCTATATTTATTCATTTATTTATTTATACTTAAGATATGTTAAGTTCTCCATAGGTTTTTGCATGTCTACCCGTATTTATTTATATAAATATATATACAGGACTGTCTCAGAAAATTAGAATATTGTGATAAAGTTCTTTATTTTCTGTAATGCAATTAAAAAAACAAAAATGTCATGCATTCTGGATTCATTACAAATCAACTGAAATATTGCAAGCCTTTTATTCTTTTAATATTGCTGATTATGGTTTACAGCTTAAGAAAACTCTAAAATCCTATCTCATAAAATTTGAATATTTCCTCAGACCAAGTAAAAAAAAAGATTTATAACAGCAAAACAAAATCAAACATTTGAAAATGTGTTTCCAGGTGTTTCGAGTTAATTAGACGATTCAAGTGATTTGTTTAATACCCTACTAGTATACTTTTTCATGATATTCTAATATTTAGAGATAGGATATTTGAGTTTTCTTAAGCTGTAAGCCATAATCAGCAATATTAAAAGAATAAAAGGCTTGCAATATTTCAGTTGATTTGTAATGAATCCAGAATGCATGACATTTTTGTTTTTTAATTGCATTACAGAAAATAAAGAACTTTATCACAATATTCTAATTTTCTGAGACAGTCCTGTATATATATATATATATATAAATATATTCTTTTTCACTTTATTTGTTATTGTTATGTTTTTGTCTGAGTACCTTTGTGTACCTACAGTGTGTACATCTTTTCCTTTGCATGTGCATATCTCAAAAAACAATAAAAGATGTTTATTGATATTCCAAACAAGAATGAGACGGCGGCCGTGTGGTCACCTTTCATATCAACACATACGGAGAAAATTAAATATTTTACAATCTCTGAAAGTATGATCAGATAACAATAGATCGGGAACAATTGATTTTAAAAAGCTGCTGTCACTCTATTGGACAAAGGCTCTTAATCAGGGGTATCTTAACCAATCAGGCGTGCTGGTAACCCATCACTGTCAAAACAAACCACGACTACTACTGTCTTCTATTTTATGAACTAAATAAATATCTGAGTCCTGATATGCAGTTACAGCCGTGACACCTTGACACCTTGTCACCTTGACACCTTGACACCTTGTCGTTGAGGAACCCCAGGGTGCTGAATTCGAGGCGTGGGACCCAAGAGAGGAGGAAGCAGCTGATGAGCCGTACCGTCGTCATCGTGTGAGTTCTGAAACAGAAACAAACTCACGTGAAGAGGAAACGTCCTGTTGCTTCATCCTGATGAAGAGGACGCTGCTCCCTCGTCTTCATCTCCTCTTCACATGGAGATCAGAGACTCCTCGGCTCTCGCCGTGCGGCGCGGTGGCAGAGGCTCCGCCTGCTGAGGACCAGAGGGAACGTTTGAAGACGCCCCCCCGTCTCTCCACAGGGGGGCGACGCCCTCCCCTCGCCGTGTAGATCACGGCCCACTAATGAGGCTCATTTGTCCTTCCTGTCTCACAGGAAGTGGAGTTGACCAGCCTCCACGCCGAAGGCCCGTTGGCCTCTGAAGAAAATACTTCATCTGAACACATGTTGACGGTTTAAAGATCTGTGGGTGTGGATGTGGGACGTCGGTTTGAAGCCCGGTCATCACCCTGAGACTCTCCTCTCCTCTTCTCTCCTCTCCTCTCATCTCCTCTCCTCTCATCTCATCTCCTTTCATCTCCTCTTATCTCCTCTCCTCTCATCTCATCTCCTCTCATCTCCTCTCATCTCCTCTCATCTCATCTCATCTCATCTCATCTCCTCTCATCTCTCATCTCCTCTCCTCTCTCCTCTCATCTCCTCTCATCTCCTCTCATCTCCTCTCATCTCCTCTCCTCTCCTCTCATCTCCTCTCATCTCCTCTCCTCTCCTCTCCTCTCCTCTCCTCTCCTCTCCTCTCATCTCCTCTCCTCTCCTCTCCTCTCATCTCATCTCCTCTCCTCTCTTCTCTCATCTCCTCTCATCTCATCTCCTCTCATCTTGAACCTGAAGCAGGAGGTGATGAGCGTGACGGATGTGACTCCTTCTCTGTCTTACATAACGAGTGTGAGCCACTCGTCCTGTGTTTACTCCTTAAAGTAATCCAGTACTCGTTGTGTGTGCACCGTGAGGCCCAGTGTCTCAACAGGAGGACTTTCACCCAGCAGACCCGAGTGTGTGTCGTGTGTCCATCACACACACACACACACACACACACACACACACACACACACACACACACACTGTTAAGGTTAAAAATAGCTTCCTGCTGATTCCCGCTGTCTCTTCTCTCCATTTTTTCCTCCCTACTTCTCGTCCTTGTAACATCACAGGAGACACTTTTAACAACAGGCTTGTTGTTGTTGTTATTTAATTTAACACAAGCTTCACTTCATCTGAGTGCTTCAGGCCGTCAGAGCCAGAGCTCAGGAGACGAAGATAGACAACGGTAATGTTCTGGCTCGATAGGCTGAAACACTCACACACACACATGCACAGACGCACACACACACACACACACACACACACACACCTCTGAGCCCCAGGTGTGCTGGCCGCCGATCGATTAATAACACCTTTATTACAGAATCTGTTCCGGGGATTGCATCATGTGTAATTAAATGATCTCAGACGTGCATTAAATATGAATGTGGCCTCCAGAGAAACACACGCGTGTAGGGCAGCACAGGGAATAAACGTGTCATACATGTCATACATGTCATATATGTAATACATGTCATATATGTATATATATATATATATATATATATATAGAAAGAGAGAGAGAGAGAGGAGGTGGAGGTAAAGCTTGACATCTCGCTGCTGAATAAATCTGAGGAATAACTTGTGTGCCTTTAGGATCCCTCTGGATGTTGAGGGGGAAGAAAAAATTATGTTTATTCATAACCTGGTGCTGCAAGAAATACTCAGAGAGAGATGTAGATCTATCGTGGACATATATATATACATATATATATATATATATATGTATATATATATATATATAGAGCTATATGATTGCAGCTGTGTTGTGTGTGTCTGCTAGATTCATTATTGATTGCAGCCCATTTTTGGATTACTTCTGTCTGTCTGTGTTTGTATGTGTGTGTGTGTGTGTGTGTGTGTGTGTGTGTGTATGTGTGTGTAGTTGTGTGTGTGTATGTGTGTGTAGTTGGGTGTGTGTGTCAGGAGGTCTCGGCTCTAATGAGGATTGTGATGTAAGGTCTCTTATCAGACTCAATAGGCCCCGCCCACTCCCCTCCCACCGGTTGCCAGTGCTACTCTCCCCCCCCCCTCTAAATGTTCTCCTTCCCACTGAGGAGGTGCGTTCAAAACATTTGTGGGAAGACAATGGAAACGTTACCGGGTGCAAACTTTAATCACAACGCCCTGGGATCAGATCGACGGGGAAAAAAGGAACAAATGTAACTTTTATATTCAGTAACTAACGGACAATCTTTGATCCATATTAGCAGAGACAGAAATAGTTATTGTGTCGCATTCTTTGCTTTTTATGCATCTAAATAACAATGAAAAACTTGGCTGCAACCATTCAACCACCCACGGTTCTCTTCATTCCCCTGTGTTAATTTATTTTTGTGTTTATTTATTTATTTATTCGTGAGCTGTTTAATGACTCAGGTGTGATCACAACATATTATATAGATATTATAATATATATATATATCAATATGTAAATATGTCCATCAGTAAATAAGTAATCACATAAACAAATCGTTATTTTTTTGCATTCTTTGTTTTTTATGTGCTTATTATTTGGCATATAAATCCACAAATCTGTCCTAAAGTAAATATAAAGCGTGTCAACATTCCTGTGTCCTTTGACCAATTAGCAGATGACGATAAGTATTTTGTGCGGTCGTAATTCGAGCGGCGGGCGGAGGGATACGGCCGCGGGGCGTTGGGTCTACTTCCTCTCTTCTGAAGTGTCAATAATTCATTTTTTTTGGAAGGGGTGACATTTGAAATCACGCGACAGCGAGGATGACACATGATAAAGGTTATCCCGCCTTTTTGTCTTCTTTTTTTTTTTCATTTTTTTTTCAGACACCGCCGATGTGCCCTTTAGCAAGGCACCCCCACTGGGGCAAATTAAAGGTTAACAAATGCTCAATACGGCCTTTTCCCGTGAGCCAATTAAACCCTGGCTGCCACTTAGCGGTACCCGGGTCGCCTTCCAACGGGCTCCAGTCCACCAGCACCGGAGTCCACGGCCCTCAGTCCCCTGAGAGGTCGATGCAGAGGTCACAGAGGTCACAGGGGTCACAGAGGTCACAAAGGACATGAACGCTTCAGGCATCGATGCAGAAATCAAGGTCCAACATCAGTAGAGAAAAAGAACCTCAGTAAAACATGGCCACTTGGGTCATGCTGGATCACGCCCCCAAAGGGGGAGGAGCTTAGAGAAGTCTTTGAGTACAGAGCAAGAGAAGAAGAAATATAAAGGAAGTGATTGCAGGTCCGTCTCCCATCACGCTTCTTTGTGGAGTTATCCACAAAGAAGCCCTTTGTTAAGGTTCTTTGAAGAACTCTTTAAGGAAATGGTTCTTTAAAGAACCCTGGTTTGAAAGGTTCTTTAAAGAACCAGAAATGGTGCCTTAAATAACCCATTTTTTAAGGTTCTTTGAAGAACTCTTTAAGGGAATAGTTCTTTAAAGAACCCTGGTTTGAATGGTTCTTCTATGGCATCACTCTGAAGAACCATTTTGGGTTCCAGAAGGCACCTTCATGTTTCTGTGGGTACCTGACAGAACCCACCTGCAGTCATCAGTCAGTAGACCTGTGCTCTCCCCCCGATGACCCCGGGGTCACACTGAGGCCTTCAGGAACACGATGAACAGCTCACCTCACGGCGTGTTCTGCTTGGGCCCGCCTCCACACGAACAGAAGCAATCTTATTTCTATTTGTTGATGTGAGATGTGATCTCTGTGTATCTGAGGCTGGTGACGGGAGATGTTTACGCTCTTTTTCATTAGTTCTTCCAGTCGACATGAGCCACTGTGTGACAGCTGCTCGGGGTTTGGGAGGCCGCTGCTGGAGCCAGACGGACTGAAGCTTGAGTGATAGGAGCCGCCCACTCCACAACCTTCAATAATGCAGCAGCTCTCGCCCACCCACCCTCCCCGATGACAGCCAGTCCGGGCCCTATTATTGGATTTAAATGCCGTATAATCATCCTACACGTTGGAATCGGTTCATTTTCGTGATCGTGACACAGGAAGTCTGCTGTGGTGAGATAAGAAAAGGTTTGAAGAGAGACCTCCAGGATGCTCGTGCCTAGTTGTGTACTCATTGTGTACCGCGTGACTGCGTGGGAGCAATGTCAGCTACCTGCGTTTCTACCAATTATACGTTTGAGTTATCTGCAGCTGAACAGACCCTAGTGGTTAGAGCCTCCTGGGCCTCGCCACCTTCAGGGCGGAGATCTCCACTGAAAGGAAAAGACTCGTTCAAGAGTCTTCAGGGGGTCTAAAGAATAGGACCAGCACATGTGACGAGTCTGGGACCCGGTGTTGTAGTACTCAAGGTCGGTCCTGGGAGACCACTTCTTTAGGGTCTCGTTCTCGTCTCAGAATGGACACTGGACTTTATATATCTGGATTGGGTCTCAATACAATCTAGTCTTGGTCTGGATTGGGAACTGACGCCAGATATAATCTGTTGTCTGTGAACTAGTGTTGTAAGAGTTTGAGGATAAAAGTTGTTTTTCTTCTTCTCTCACTTCACGAAATCCTTTGAAACCTCAGGACGGGGAGAACGTCGCCACCGTGGAGAAGCAGCTGAGCTGATGTGGATTCTTCTCTCTCAGCAGCAGCCCAGCCTTGTTAACAGAACATTATCCGTTTAACGACAGGATTACTGCCTCCATGCGGGCGTAATAACCCCCAACGGCCCCTAGGGGACCGTCAGCAGCCACTTGGCTGAGCACATCGTCTCCTGAAGGTGGAACTGAAGGAAGAAGCCTCTTATCTTTTTTTAAATTCTCATTTGTCGCATTAACCGGTTAAAATCCTCGTTGTTGGTTGATGGTGAAACAGAACATGTCCATTTCGGCTCGGCGAGGTATTACAGAGGTATTACAGAGGTATTACGGAGGTATTACAGAGGTATTACAGAAGTATTACATATGTAATACAGAGGTATTACGGAGGTATTACAGAGGTATTACAGAAGTATTACAGAAGTATTACATATGTAATACAGAGGTAATACAGAGGTATTACGGAGGTATTACAGAGGTATTACAGAAGTATTACATATGTAATACAGAGGTATTACGGAGGTATTACAGAGGTATTACAGAAGTATTACAGAGGTAATACAGAGGTATTACGGAGGTATTACAGAGGTATTACAGAAGTATTACATATGTAATACAGAGGTAATACGGAGGTATTATTACAAAGGTACTACATATGCATTATGGATGTATTACAGAGATAATACGGAGGTATTAGAGAGGTGTTACAGTGGTATTACGTATGTAATATGGAGGTATTGTGGAGGTATTACGGATCTATTACGAGGTATTATGGAGGTATTGTGGAGGTATACAAGCTCGGCTTGTTGTGAAGTGTTGAAGTCTTCAACTCTTGCAAAGTCATTTGTAATTGTATTATTATTATTATATGTATTTGTTTAGTGCTCCTACAGTCATCATCGAGAGGTGTTAAAAACAGCGTTCTGACACATGATATGAATCATAAAGAATCATTTAAACATTTGATTTGCTGGACGTCTCGACTCTCGTCCCTTTCAGACTTCCCAACAACACTTCCCTGACGAGAGGCTCCGCCCCCCCCGGAGCAAACAGAATTAATTCCTCCCAGCGTGCCGCCCTCCACTAATGGTCCATTGTCAAGAAGCACATCAGCATAATGCAGCATAATGTGTCCTCTCCCTCGTCTACGCTACCTGTGATGGTGTCCCGCTGTGGTGTGTGTGCAGTTGATTCGGTGTGCGTCACTGTGTGAGTCCCTGTGCGCTCTAATTGAATCATCAGAATTAAACATTGTTTGTGCCTTAATGGAGCGTCTGGGACTCTGTGACGCCGTCGTCACGCTGGGAGGAAACAGACGCCGCCTCGCCTGCAGACCGCCATCCAACGCAGACCATACCGGTGAAGTGGAGGGGGCCTGCTACTTAGAAGAGTGTGGATCACTGAGTGAGCAGGAGTTTGAGGCTATACTAGCAGGAGTTTGAGGCTATACTAGCAGGAGTTTGAGGCTATACTAGCAGGAGTTTGAGGCTATACTAGCGGGAGTTTGAGGCTATATTAGCAGGAGTTTGAGGCTATACTAGCAGGAGTTTGAGGCTATACTAGCGGGAGTTTGAGGCTATACTAGCAGGAGTTTGAGGCTATATTAGCAGGAGTTTGAGGCTATACTAACAGGAGTTTGAGGCTATACTAGCGGGAGTTTGAGGCTATATTAGCAGGAGTTTGAGGCTATACTAACAGGAGTTTGAGGCTATACTAGCGGGAGTTTGAGGCTATACTAGCAGGAGTTTGAGGCTATACTAACAGGAGTTTGAGGCTATACTAGCAGGAGTTTGAGGCTATACTAGCAGGAGTTTGAGGCTATACTAGCAGGAGTTTGAGGCTATACTAACAGGAGTTTGAGGCTATACTAACAGGAGTTTGAGGCTATACTAGCAGGAGTTTGAGGCTATACTAGCAGGAATTTGATGCTATACTAACAGGAGTTTGAGGCTATATTAGCAGGAGTTTGAGGCTATACTAGCAGGAGTTTGAGGCTATACTAACAGGAGTTTGAGGCTATATTAGCAGGAGTTTGAGGCTATACTAGCAGGAGTTTGAGGCTATATTAGCAGAAGTTTGAGGCTATATTAGCAGGAGTTTGAGGCTATACTAGCAGGAGTTTGAGGCTATACTAACAGGAGTTTGAGGCTATATTAGCAGGAGTTTGAGGCTATACTAGCAGGAGTTTGAGGCTATACTAGCAGGAGTTTGAGACTATACTAGCAGGAGTTTGAGGCTATACTAGCAGGAGTTTGAGGCTATACTAACAGGAGTTTGAGGCTATACAAGCGGGAGTTTGAGGCTATACTAGCGGGAGTTTGAGGCTATACTAGCAGGAGTTTGAGGCTATATTAGCGGGAGTTTGAGGCTATACTAGCAGGAGTTTGAGGCTATACTAACAGGAGTTTGAGGCTATACTAGCGGGAGTTTGAGGCTATACTAGCAGGAGCTTGAGGCTATACTAACAGGAGCTTGAGGCTATACTAGCGGGAGTTTGAGGCTATACTAACAGGAGTTTGAGGCTATACTAGCAGGAGTTTGAGGCTATACTAGCAGGAGTTTGAGGCTATACTAGCGGGAGTTTGAGGCTATACTAACAGGAGTTTGAGGCTATACTAACGAGTTTGAGGCTATACTAGCGGGAGTTTGAGGCTATACTAACAGGAGTTTGAGGCTATACTAGCAGGAGTTTGAGGCTATACTAGCAGGAGTTTGAGGCTATACTAGCGGGAGTTTGAGGCTATACTAACAGGAGTTTGAGGCTATACTGGCGGGAGTTTGAGGCTATACTAACAGGAGTTTGAGGCTATACTAGCAGGAGTTTGAGGCTATACTAGCAGGAATTTGACGCTATACTAACAGGAGTTTGAGGCTATACTAACAGGAGTTTGAGGCTATACTAGCGGGAGTTTGAGGCTATACTAGCAGGAGTTTGAGGCTATACTAGCAGGAGTTTGAGGCTATACTAGCAGGAGTTTGAGGCTATACTAGCAGGAGTTTGAGGCTATATTAGCAGGAGTTTGAGGCTATACTAACAGGAGTTTGAGGCTATACTAGCAGGAGTTTGAGGCTATACTAGCGGGAGTTTGAGGCTATATTAGCAGGAGTTTGAGGCTATACTAACAGGAGTTTGAGGCTATACTAGCGGGAGTTTGAGGCTATACTAACAGGAGTTTGAGGCTATACTAGCAGGAGTTTGAGGCTATACTAGCAGGAGTTTGAGGCTATACTAGCAGGAGTTTGAGGCTATACTAACAGGAGTTTGAGGCTATACTAACAGGAGTTTGAGGCTATACTAGCAGGAGTTTGAGGCTATACTAGCAGGAATTTGACGCTATACTAACAGGAGTTTGAGGCTATACTAACAGGAGTTTGAGGCTATACTAACAGGAGTTTGAGGCTATACTAACAGGAGTTTGAGGCTATACTAGCAGGAGTTTGAGGCTATACTAGCAGGAGTTTGAGGCTATACTAACAGGAGTTTGAGGCTATACTAGCAGGAGTTTGAGGCTATATTAGCAGGAGTTTGAGGCTATACTAACAGGAGTTTGAGGCTATATTAGCAGGAGTTTGAGGCTATATTAGCAGGAGTTTGAGGCTATACTAACAGGAGTTTGAGGCTATACTAACAGGAGTTTGAGGCTATACTAACAGGAGTTTGAGGCTATACTAGCAGGAGTTTGAGGCTATACTAACAGGAGTTTGAGGCTATATTAGCAGGAGTTTGAGGCTATACTAGCAGGAGTTTGAGGCTATACTAGCGGGAGTTTGAGGCTATACTAACAGGAGTTTGAGGCTATACTAACAGGAGTTTGAGGCTATACTAGCAGGAGTTTGAGGCTATACTAACAGGAGTTTGAGGCTATACTAGCAGGAGTTTGAGGCTATACTAACAGGAGTTTGAGGCTATATTAGCAGGAGTTTGAGGCTATACTAGCAGGAGTTTGAGGCTATATTAGCAGAAGTTTGAGGCTATATTAGCAGAAGTTTGAGGCTATATTAGCAGGAGTTTGAGGCTATACTAGCAGGAGTTTGAGGCTATACTAACAGGAGTTTGAGGCTATATTAGCAGGAGTTTGAGGCTATATTAGCAGGAGTTTGAGGCTATACTAGCAGGAGTTTGAGGCTATACTAGCAGGAGTTTGAGACTATACTAGCAGGAGTTTGAGACTATACTAGCAGGAGTTTGAGGCTATACTAGCAGGAGTTTGAGACTATACTAGCAGGAGTTTGAGGCTATACTAGCAGGAGTTTGAGGCTATACTAACAGGAGTTTGAGGCTATACAAGCGGGAGTTTGAGGCTATACTAGCGGGAGTTTTTGATTGATTGATTGATTGATTGAATTTATTTGTCGTTTGCCAGAGTACAAGTACAAAAGCATCGAAATTGCAAGAAAGGGTAGATGAAAGATTACAGCATAACATGAGGGAAGAAGGCGAGAAAAAAACACCAACCCCCCGACTATGCCCCGAGAGGGGTACAGTGTGGGAGCAGGAAAAAAACACCTTAGCACATAAGCACATACATTTTAGACATGACTTGCAACGAGTAGGAAGGGGGGAGGGGAGGTAATCCAACAACAGGGTGATCTAAGCCCATCCATTGGGGGCAGAAGGTAACCAGCACCGACAAGCAGCCAGCCGGTCCGGCGCCAGCCTTTCACAGCGCCAGCCACAGCCCCGTCCGGTCACACTGGGGGTAAGAAGCAGGCGAAGGCGTGGGATGGGGGAGGGGTAGTGAATGCAAATCAGTATATTGAAAGTGTGTGTGCGTGGTCTGGTATGTCGTCCTCCCCCAGGCCACAACAGACAGAGTTCACAGTCCGCAAGATGGTCGTTGCCATGGAGATAGCCTTGAAAGGTCCTGGGAGAAAACAACCACAGGTGTCTGTGGATAGGGGGAAGGAATGAGAGAGGTTCTCACTTCAGCGATCTTCAGGAGTTGTTGTTCCAGTAACGGCCTTGGCCAAGGCCCGTTCTGGTTGAGGAGCCGAAGCAGATAAGATTGGGATTGTTTGGTCTTCCAGCAGCTACATCCAATTTGCGCACCTACTATTCCACCACTTTCCTCCCATTTTTCAAATCGATCCAATTTTGTCGGGCAGCCTTAGGGGCTTTTAACGGCTGTCCCGTTTCCTTAATTTTCCGATAAACCAGGGCAACGCCAAATCCAAACAGCAGAAATCCTGTAATCATAGTTCCGAATAGGTAGATGTCATCTACGTCCTCCACGGAAAGGGCTGCTAGGCACGACACGTCCATCGTGTAACCAGCTGCAACGTCCGGCAGGACGGGCAGGTTCCCCGAACCCAAGCTTCTCGTCGAGAAGACGGTGTCAGTGCGTTGAGGGACCAGTTGATCAGATGATCAGTTGATCGGTCCATGGTTTTTAGTTCAAGAGCGATGAGGAGAGTCTCTCAAGTATAAAACAAGACAAGACATGACGATAGAAGCCAAGCAGGGAAGGGAAGGTCATGGGGAGGAGAGGGAGAGAAAATGCGACCGCCTTCGAAGAGAGCCAAAGAAGAGGCTATACTAGCAGGAGTTTGAGGCTATACTAGCGGGAGTTTGAGGCTATACTAGCAGGAGTTTGAGGCTATACTAACAGGAGTTTGAGGCTATACTAACGAGTTTGAGGCTATACTAGCGGGAGTTTGAGGCTATACTAACAGGAGTTTGAGGCTATACTAGCAGGAGTTTGAGGCTATACTAGCAGGAGTTTGAGGCTATACTAGCAGGAGTTTGAGGCTATACTAGCGGGAGTTTGAGGCTATACTAACAGGAGTTTGAGGCTATACTAGCAGGAGTTTGAGGCTATACTAACAGGAGTTTGAGGCTATACTAGCGGGAGTTTGAGGCTATACTAACAGGAGTTTGAGGCTATACTAGCAGGAGTTTGAGGCTATACTAGCAGGAGTTTGAGGCTATACTAGCAGGAGTTTGAGGCTATACTAGCGGGAGTTTGAGGCTATACTAACAGGAGTTTGAGGCTATACTAGCAGGAGTTTGAGGCTATACTAGCAGGAGTTTGAGGCTATACTAGCAGGAGTTTGAGGCTATACTAACAGGAGTTTGAGGCTATACTAGCAGGAGTTTGAGGCTATACTAGCAGGAGTTTGAGCCTATACTAACAGGAGTTTGAGGCTATACTAGCAGGAGTTTGAGGCTATACTAGCAGGAGTTTGAGGCTATACTAACAGGAGTTTGAGGCTATACTAGCAGGAGTTTGAGGCTATACTAGCAGGAGTTTGAGCCTATACTAACAGGAGTTTGAGGCTATACTAGCAGGAGTTTGAGCCTATACTAACAGGAGTTTGAGGCTATACTAGCAGGAGTTTGAGGCTATACTAACGAGTTTGAGGCTATACTAACAGGAGTTTGAGGCTATACTAGCAGGAGTTTGAGGCTATATTAGCAGGAGTTTGAGGCTATACTAGCAGGAGTTTGAGGCTATACTAACAGGAGTTTGAGGCTATATTAGCAGGAGTTTGAGGCTATATTAGCAGGAGTTTGAGCCTATACTAACAGGAGTTTGAGGCTATATTAGCAGGAGTTTGAGGCTATACTAGCAGGAGTTTGAGGCTATACTAACAGGAGTTTGAGGCTATATTAGCAGGAGTTTGAGCCTATACTAACAGGAGTTTGAGGCTATACTAGCAGGAGTTTGAGGCTATATTAGCAGGAGTTTGAGGCTATACTAACAGGAGTTTGAGGCTATATTAGCAGGAGTTTGAGGCTATACTAACAGGAGTTTGAGGCTATATTAGCAGGAGTTTGAGGCTATATTAGCAGGAGTTTGAGCCTATACTAACAGGAGTTTGAGGCTATACTAGCAGGAGTTTGAGGCTATACTAACAGGAGTTTGAGGCTATACTAACAGGAGTTTGAGGCTATACTAGCAGGAGTTTGAGGCTATACTAGCGGGAGTTTGAGGCTATACTAGCGGGAGTTTGAGGCTATACTAGCAGGAGTTTGAGGCTATACTAGCAGGAGTTTGAGGCTATACTAACAGGAGTTTGAGGCTAT
This sequence comes from Pseudoliparis swirei, assembly GCF_029220125.1. NCBI lineage: Eukaryota > Metazoa > Chordata > Actinopteri > Perciformes > Liparidae > Pseudoliparis > Pseudoliparis swirei. The sequence continues at coordinate 1,834,682 of NC_079396.1, forward strand.
ACTAGCGGGAGTTTGAGGCTATATTAGCAGGAGTTTGAGGCTATACTAACAGGAGTTTGAGGCTATACTAGCAGGAGTTTGAGGCTATACTAGCAGGAGTTTGAGGCTATACTAGCAGGAGTTTGAGGCTATACTAGCAGGAGTTTGAGGCTATACTAGCAGGAGTTTGAGGCTATACTAACAGGAGTTTGAGGCTATACTAGCAGGAGTTTGAGGCTATACTAACGAGTTTGAGGCTATACTAGCAGGAGTTTGAGGCTATACTAGCAGGAGTTTGAGGCTATACTAGCAGGAGTTTGAGGCTATACTAACAGGAGTTTGAGGCTATACTAACAGGAGTTTGAGGCTATACTAGCAGGAGTTTGAGGCTATACTAACAGGAGTTTGAGGCTATACTAACAGGAGTTTGAGGCTATACTAGCAGGAGTTTGAAGCTATACTAGCAGGAGTTTGAGGCTATACTAGCGGGAGTTTGAGGCTATACTAATAGGAGTTTGGGGCTACTAAATACAATTTAATGATTTAAATTTGTTTTTGCACAGACAGATAACTGTCAGAAGAGAAGACTCAACGTGCCACTTCCTACCATCATTACCTATATACCTATTTACTAGATTTTGGTTTCCTCGTCAAGAATCTCGGAGGCTGCGTTGGCGATTCTCAATGAAAGTCAGGAGGCTCCTCCCCCTCTGTGAAAGAACCTCCGTTGCATTGTGGGCTGTGACGGCGCCTCGGGAACAGATCTCTGACTCCGTCCTCACGGAACATCTGGAACGATCACTCTGTATTCCACCCGCTCGTCTCGGTGAGTTGCTGATGTCAGCGGTTCTGTTGGTTCTGTCGGGGGAGGCGGACCCCGTCGACATGCCTGCAGAGTGGCGTGCGGACGCCGCGGCGCCGGCGCTGCCTTTTGGACCGTGCCAGGAAGCCTGCTGCCAGCGGCTCGCCACGCCGCCCTGTCATCGGCCGGCGGACGCAACGCCGTCACGCCTGCAGAGCGGTGTGTGAGAGAGAATGTGTGTGTGTGTGACTGTGTGTTTGTGTGTGTGTGTGACTGTGTGTTTGTGTGTGTGTGTGTGTGTGTGTGTGAGAGAGAGAGTGATTGTGTGTGTGTGTGTTGTGTGTGTGTGTGTGACTGTGTGTGTGAGAGAGAGAGAGAGGGAGAAAGAGAGATTGTGTGTGTGTGTGTCTGCGAGTGTCTGTGTGTGTGTGTGTATGTATCAGAGAGAGAGAGAGGGAGAGAGTGTATGTGTGTCTGTGTGTGTATGTATCAGAGAGAGAGAGATTGTGTGTGTGTCGATTGTTTGTGTGTATGTGTCTGTCTGTATCAGAGAGAGAGAAAGAGAGAGACTGTGATTGTGTGTCTTTGAGTGTGTGTCTGCATCTGAAAGAGAGAGAGAGAGAGTGTGTCTGTGTGTGTGTCTGTGTGTGTGTGTGTGTGTGTGTGGTTGTGTGATTGTGTCATCAAGGGCAAGACGGGGAGGAAAGAGGAGTCAGAGACAGCCAGAGACGTCACTTGTGTTTTACGTCCTCCACAAGGACAGGCCTTCACGACACACACACACACACCCACACACGCACACACACACACACACACACACACACACACACACACACACACACACACTGGGTTCTCATTGGGGTAAAAACACTGAACTCGTGAACATTCCTGCTCTGCGATGCTCCCACTGCAACTGTATCATAATTGTACACCGTGTCATTCTCTCCGGTGTGGCTTGTCAACAACAACAACAATGTTATGCTGTAATCTTTCATCCACCCTTTCCAAGATGGCGCCGCGGACGGTGCCTCGGTGTCTTGGTGCGCGAATCTTGCACCTTCCGCCAAAAAAAGTTCCTCGTTTGTTTGTGAAAACATTCTTTGGCAATAAACCTGTTTCTGATTCTGATTCTGATTCTGAACAACAACAACAAACCTGTCCTCATCGCGGTGCTGAGTAGACAGGAGGCATGCAAGGCTGTGTGCGAGGCTCCTAAATTATAACAGACACACAATCAACACTGGATTTACAGGAAATGTGATGAGTGCGGTGTGCAGAGAGAGAGAATGAGAGAGAGAGAGATTGTGTACGTATGTGTAAGAGCAGCACACAGCAAAGCAAAAAGAATATAAATTGGAAATGTGATCAAACTTTGAGTTAATTTCAATTATTGTTTCAACTATTGATTGGTGAACTTCAGGAGGCCGTAATCCTTCTAACGGCCACCGGGGGGGCAGAGGTCACCACTTTGAACGCGGTACTTTAAGGCCTCAGCCGGGATCTGGACCTCTAATCAGAACCATATGACCTCTACTCGCCCCCCCCCCCCTTTGAACTAAAGTGCACATGTTACACTTTGCTCTTCACTTTTATTCCGGGCTTCACATCACAACATCATTTCCTGAGAGACGATTTCCTGAACCACAGTTTGAAGTGTAAAGAGGAAACAAGCCTCAAACGATTGCTCCCATGAGGGTTTGAGTCCCGCTTAAATGTCAGCAGTGAGGAGAAAAGCTTTCGGCGTGAGTTCCGTGAAGTGGAGAGCGCGGCGGCGGTGAAGGTCGTGGAAAGGTCGTGAGCGAGGCGGCTCGGAGGCCCGAGAGGAGGGAGCTGGAGAGCCGTCGGTTCCAAGCCGTCGCCGCTCGGCGTCTCTCGCTTCACATGTCGTGGTCCTCGGGGGCGAAGGCGTACCGGCCGGTCGTCAGAGGTCAAAAGGTCACGACCCCAGGGGGGAGTCGCTCCGTCGCGTCGAAACGACGGGACGATGTTCACCGAGGGGACTTTTGTTTTTCTACAAGGCCGAAACTAAACGTCCGCCTTTAGGTCAGTGAGCAGGCGGCCGCTCTCCTCCGGTGAGAGGAGCTGCCACCTTCACTCAGGAGGGAACTTCACAACAACAACAACAACAACAGCCTCTCAGCCGGCTGCGTATCAGTCTTTTCTCATCACACATCAAACGTTTCGCCGCTCTCAGAACACCTGAACACCTGAACACCTGAACACCTGGGACGCCTCCATCCACGGCTCTTTGTGGACGGTCTGGTTGCCGTGGCAACAGCCCGGCGCGCGGCGATGGCCTCTTGTGGTCGGTGTCAGCGCCCACATGCTACACGAGGACGTCATGCTAACGCTATTTAAAGCCTCGACTGTTTCCGGACTGACCTTCAGAGTCCACTCTGTGTGTGTGTGTGTGTGTGTGTGTGTGTGTGTGTGTGTGTGTGTGTGGGAGCCAGTCCACCTCTCTGCCCCATCCGAGTCAATGTTATTTTTCACATAGAAGTATAAATATGAACCTTGAGGCGTTCACATGGAGGCGTGGCCTCGCTCGGGAGGAGGCGTGATGCCTTCACTGTCAGGGCGTGGGGCGTGTTACATTGAGCCTCCAATCCCATTTCACGAGGCCTAGATATGAGGAAAGGAAGGAAGGAAAGAGAGAGAGAGAGGAAGAAGAAAGTAAAGATCAAGATGAGAACAGGAGGCCGAGGAGCAGAGCCTTTCTCGAGGAACTCCCAGAATGCACGGCGAGAGCTTTCTATTGATTCGGCATTGACGTGTGTCCACTAAGGAGAGCGCGGTGACCTTTAGAGGTCGTCCTCCATCACAGCAGGAAGGAGAGCCGGACAGCTCGCTGACGGGAAGAGAGAGAAACTTCTGGAGGATGTAAAGCGTTCTGCGTGTTTGAGTAACTGAAGCCTCCATGGCATTCCTCTGGCTTCAGGACCACCTGGTGAGAACTCGGTGGGTCAAAGGTCACCGTGACCTCACGATAACACTTCCTCTCAGGGCGAGGAGCTGCTCTGAGATGAGGATGTGGCCTTCACTGACTCCCGGTGAACGGGGGCATGACCTGTTGACCCCGTTGACCCCCAACGCCTGGTTTGGAACCCTAACCCTAACCGACTGAAGAAAGTGTGAGGCCCCATTATAGGTTCTTTGAAGAACTCTTTCATTCAATTCAATTCAATTCAGTTTATTTGTATGCTATTTCAATTTCATTAAATTTTGTCTCGTCTGCTTACCAATCTGTATACATCCCTGCCCATCCTGCCCCAAAACCATAGGACCAGGAAAAAATAAAAATAACCAGGGAGGGGGAAAAAAAAAAAAAAGGAGAGCAACAGAGGAGAGAGGATCTCCTAGGATGGGATGGACAGATGCAATAGATGTGTAATGTGACCAGAAGGACAATTAGGTTAAAATATGATCAATGAATATGACAGTGTGTGAATAGTGCATAGTTCATAGATAGGCATGGACCACGACCACGATCCAGAGGGCCATCAGGGAGGAGGAGGATGAGTGGGCGAGGCAGGAGGAGAGTGGCGTGGTCATGGACAGTTCCTTCAGGACGCCAGGGACATCATAGCATAGAGATCAGATAGCTCATAGGGTCAGATGAGACCCCATGAGGAGTAAAGTCAAGACAAAACGGGAGAAGCAGAGTTAAGTTTGGAGGAGAGATGAAAGCCAGATAAGGAGAGAGAAAAAGAGCTAGTACTCCAGTGGTCAATCCTAAACCCCCCCAGCTCCTATAAGCTTATAGTGGCATACCAAAGCCTGGACCAGGCTCAGCTGCAGGCAGCATCTGTCAAAGACTAAGGTCCTGGGAAACTCTTAGGTCTTAAGTTATGCTGACTGTGTCTGTGAAGTGTTCTTGGTTTGGAAGCTAAAGGAGTAAAATAACTCTGCTCTGGCTCTAAGAACCTAAGGCTCTGGCTCCCATTCTGCTTTTTGACTTTTCTTAGCTCTAGTGAGTTCAGTGAGAACAATAGGAAGCAACAAGTACCTTAAGGTGGGAGTGGCTCATCCTGTAGAGGCTTTGTAGGTTAAGAGCAGTTTTCTTTCTACATTTGAGAGTGAGAAGAAAATTTGAGAGCAACTTTGAGGGAGGATGTGATCTCTTTTTAGTGTTTAGTGATGTGATCAGCTGCAGGCAGCTAGTTGGCAGAACTGAGGGCTGGACTATTCTTATTTATTAGAGCAACCTGCTAATAAGGAGTACAGTAAATGATCTGGGAATCTATTTAACAAACCAATGCAATATCTGAGAAACGATGATACCAAATTTGAAATTTGAAATGAAATAGATGAAAGACTGATTTTTGTTGATTTGAGATGAAAGAGAAAGTCCAAGAGGAGTTTAAATGGGTAAGAATGCCATTCTTCTTTACAGTAGAAATTTGGATGCCAGAATGATCATATGTCCATGGGACATCTCCAGATGTAGGATCCAATAATGAGTCAGATTCGGTCTTTTCCACTTGGTTTGTCGCATCTAAGAATTAAGGAATTCATCTGTTTTTAACATCAAGACACAGATTGAATTAACATTTGGTGTTTCTCCTCTGGTTTATCGATAAAGATAGTTGATGTCATCTCCTTCACAATAAATATAGTTGAGTGTTCCTTTCTTACTGCCCAAAGGGAAAGTGTGTGGGTGTTAACAAAAATAATAAAAACAAGCATGTTAAAGAATGATATGATTAACGTTGGTAGTTGTCGAGGCGTCTTGTGGTTACAAATAACTTATCTGGAATCTGATAAATAGGATTTAAACCAAATTAATTGCCCGTGAAAACATGATGTCGACTGCTCCAGTCTCTGTAACAGACATGGTTCTTTAAAGAACCCTGGTTTGAAAAGTTCTTCGTGGAACCATAAATGGTGCCTTAAAGAACCATGTTTTAAGGTTCTTTGAGGCACCATTATAGGTTCTTTAAAGAACGTTTTAAGGAAAAGGTTCTTTAGAGAACCCTGGTTTAGAAATTCTGTGTGGAACCATAAATAGTGCCTTAAAGAACCATGATTTAAAGGTTCTTTGAGACACCATAAATAGTGCCTTAAAGAACCATGTTTTAAGGTTCTTTGAGGCACCTTTATAGGTTCTTTGAAGACTTCTTTTGGAAAATGGTTCTCTAAAGAACCGTGGCTTGAAAGGTTCTTTGTGGAACCAGAAATTGTGCCTCAAAGAACCTTTAAAACATGGTTCTTTAAGACACCATAAATGGTGCTTTAAAGAACCATGTTTTAAAGGTTCTTTGAGACACCTTTATAGGTTCTTTAAAGAACGTTTTAAGGAAAAGGTTCTTTAGAGAACCCTGGTTTAGAAATTCTGTGTGGAACCATAAATAGTGCCTTAAAGAACCATGATTTAAAGGTTCTTTGAGATACCATGAATAGTGCCTTAAAGAACCATGTTTTAAGGTTCTTTGAGGCACCTTTATAGTTTCTTTGAGGAACTCTTTAAGGAATCGGTTCTCGAAAGAAGGACTATGAATAGTTGATTCATTTGACTCGTGTGTTCATAGTTCTCTTCGTGGTTCTCCTCCTCTGGTTCCTTCAGGAGAACATGGAGACGTTCTGCAGCAGGAACGCGGCTTACCACAGAGGAGCAGGAGAACACTGGGGCTGGACACGGGAAACGGTTAGAGAGAGAAGAAGAAAAGAGAGAGAGAGAAGAAAGAAAAGAGAGAGAGCGAGAGAGAGATAAAAGGACATAATGATATCCAAGAGAAGAAAGAGGGTGACAAGAGACGGTGAAATCAATTAAACTGAATGGGAGATAAAAAGGTGGAGGGGGATGAGGGGGGGGGGGTGAGGAGGGGGGGGGGATGAAATGATGAAAGTAAAGAGCAAGTGGCAAAGCTGAGAGAGAGCAGATGAAAGATGAGGAAGCAGACGCACGAGGCATGTGTGACATCATAGTGATGATGAGTGATGAAGATGAGTGTCTGTTGTGTGTCTGTTGTGTGTCTGTTGTGTCTGTTGTGTGTCTGCTCCGTGTTTCCACTTCCTGTTGTCGCCGTCTGGCTGTTGCCGAGCCGCCATCCCATAATAGCCGTCTGTAGGTTATACGCTGCGGTTGCCATGGCGTCTCCCGGGGTGACCGGCGGAGAAGAGAGCGCTTTAATTGGAAGAGATTGGGCGTGATCAAAAAGACACACACACACACTCACACACACACACTCACACACACACTCACACACACACACTCACACACACACACTCACACACACACACACACTCACTCACACACACACACACACACACACTCACACACACACTCACACACACTCACACACACACACACACTCACACACTCACACACACACACTCACACACACACTCACTCACACACACACACTCACACACACACACACACACTCACTCACACACACACTCACACACACACACACACTCACACACAGTGTGTTTTTTAGCAGTGAGCGGTTCAAACCTGTTGGATGTCAACGTGTTGTAAAGGAGAAACAACAGAACCCTGCAGTACGGTGCTGTGCTCAGAGTTCTACGTTCTATGTTCTATGTTCCTGATGGGCTGGAGGGTTCCTCACGGCGCTCCGAGTGACGGATTCATTCTCGCTCTGTTCTTCCTGTCTTAAATCACGGCTCTGTGCATCTGTCCAGGTCAACGACTCTCCCCCTCTTCCTCTTCCTCTTCCTCCAGGACTCTCTCAGTTCTTCTTCCTCTCCCCATCAACCCATCTGATCTTCTCTCCTCTCCTCCCATCTCCTCTCCTCCCATCTCCTCTCCTCTCCTCCCATCCCATCTTCTCTCCTCTCCTCCCATCTCCTCTCCTCCCATCTTCTCTCCTCTCCTCCCATCTCCTCCCATCTCCTTTCATCTCCTCTCCTTCCATCTTCTCTCCTCTCCTCCCATCTCCTCTCCTCCCATCTCCTCTCCTCTCCTCTCCTCCCATCTCCTCTCCTCCCATCTCCTCTCCTCCTATCTTCTCTCCTCTCCTCCCATCTCCTCCCATCTCATCTCCTCCCATCTCCTTTCATCTCCTCCCATCTCCTCTCCTTCCATCTCCTCTCCTCCCATCTCCTCTCCTCTCATCCCATCTTCTCTCCTCTCCTCCCATCTTCTCTCCTCTCCTCCCATCTCCTCTCCTCCCATATACTCTCCTCCCATCTTCTCTCCTCCCATCTCCTCTCCTCCCATATACTCTCCTCCCATCTCATCTCCTCCCATCTCCTTTCATCTCCTCCCATCTCCTCTCCTTCCATCTCATCTCCTCCCATCTCCTCTCCTCCCATCTCCTCCCATCTCCTTTCATCTCCTCCCATCTCCTCTCCTTCCATCTCCTCTCCTCTCCTCCCATCTCCTCTCCTCTCATCCCATCTTCTCTCCTCTCCTTCCATCTTCTCTCCTCTCCTCCCATCTCCTCTCCTCTCCTCTCCTCCCATCTCCTCTCCTCCCATCTTCTCTCCTCTCCTCCCATCTCCTCTCCTCCTATCTTCTCTCCTCTCCTCCCATCTCCTCCCATCTCATCTCCTCCCATCTCCTTTCATCTCCTCCCATCTCCTCTCCTTCCATCTCCTCTCCTCCCATCTCCTCTCCTCTCATCCCATCTTCTCTCCTCTCCTCCCATCTTCTCTCCTCTCCTCCCATCTCCTCTCCTCCCATATACTCTCCTCCCATCTTCTCTCCTCCCATCTCCTCTCCTCCCATATACTCTCCTCCCATCTCATCTCCTCCCATCTCCTTTCATCTCCTCCCATCTCCTCTCCTTCCATCTCATCTCCTCCCATCTCCTCTCCTCCCATCTCCTCCCATCTCCTCCCATCTCCTCTCCTTCCATCTCCTCTCCTCTCCTCCCATCTCCTCTCCTCTCATCCCATCTTCTCTCCTCTCCTCCCATCTTCTCTCCTCTCCTCCCATCTCCTCTCCTCCCATATACTCTCCTCCCATCTTCTCTCCTCCCATCTCCTCTCCTCCCATATACTCTCCTCCCATCTCATCTCCTCCCATCTCCTTTCATCTCCTCCCATCTCCTCTCCTTCCATCTCATCTCCTCCCATCTCCTCTCCTCTCCTCCCATCTCCTCCCATCTCCTCCCATCTAATCTCCTCCCAACTCCTTTCATCTCCTCCCATCTCCTCTCCTTCCATCTTCTCTCCTCTTCTCTCCTCCCATCTCCTTTCATCTCCTCCCATCTCCTTTCATCTCCTCCCATCTCCTCCCTTGTCCTCTCACGCTTCCTCTCCTCTTCTCTCTCCCAGTATTTTGCTCGCTCAGCACTTTTCCTTGTGTCCTTGTGAAAGAGGTTCTCCAGCTTCTCCTGGTTCTCCTGGTTACTCAGACTTGATGCGTATTTTAAGATGTTTGGGGGACAACGAGCTCCAGAGCCGATGAGACGCGGCTTCATTGTAGCATCAAGCGAGCGGGTTGGAACGCGCTCCTTTAACATGTGTGTGTGTGTGTGTGTGCGTGTGTGCGTGTGTGTGTGTGTGCGTGTGCAGACGGGAAGGTGTACGCCCTGGGCGGCATGGGGGCCGACACCACGCCTCAGGCCCTGGTGCGGGTCTATGAGGCGGAGAAGGACCAGTGGCAGCCGGTGACCTCGCTGCCCACGCCGCGCTACGGGGCCACGTCCTTCCTCCGAGGAGACAAGATCTTCATGATGGGTGAGGGAACCGGATCCAACCGGTTTCTCTTTGTTTTCTGTCTATCTTCCCATCTCTCACCCACCGTTTCCATCCCAGTGGCCACCAGATGGCTGTGTTTGACCTCGAGAGCCATTGTCTTCAGGGTCCCATCATCAGGGTCCCATCATCAGGGTCCTGCAGGCTTTGTTCTGGTCCACCGTGTCGGCATAAACATCGGCTTATTTTCTTGTTTTATTCCCCAATAATCTATATATATATTATATATGAATATATATATATATGAATATATATATTATATATATATATATATATATTATATATATATATATATATATATTATATATATTATATATGAATATATATATATATATGTATATATATATTATATATATCTCTCGCCCGTCCTCCATGGTTCACATTCCTGTACGCTCCCTCTCTCTAGCCACTTTTTGTTCAATTGTTTACGGGATTTGTGAAAGTAAACAACTTGTAGCCCCCCCCCCCCCCATTCCTGGACACCCATTGGTCACCATGGTGATGAACACTGTTCATTGGTCATGAGGATGAACCTGTTCATTGGTCATGTGGATGAACATGTTCATTGGTCATGTGGATGAACCTGTTCATTGGTCATGAGGATGAACCTGTTCATTGGTCATGAGGATGAACCTGTTCATTGGTCATGTGGATGAACTTGTCCATTGGTCATGAGGATGAACCTCTTCATTGGTCATGTGGATGAACCTGTTCATTGGTCATGTGGATGAACCTGTTCATTGGTCATGAGGATGAACCTGTGCATTGGTCATGTGGATGAACCTGTTCATTGGTCATGAGGATGAACCTGTTCATTGGTCATGTGGATAAACCTGTTCATTGGTCATGTGGATGAACCTGTTCATTAGTCATGAGGATGAACCTGTTCATTGGTCATGTGGATGAACCTGTTCATTGGTCATGAGGATGAACCTGTTCATTGGTCATGTGGATGAACCTGTTCATTGGTCATGTGATGAACCTGTTCATTGGTCATGTGGATGAACCTGTTCATTGGTCATGAGGATGAACCTGTTCATTGGTCATGAGGATGAACCTGTTCATTGGTCATGTGATAAACCTGTTCATTGGTCATGTAGATGAACCTGTTCATTGGTCATGAGGATGAACCTGTTCATTGGTCATGTGGATGAACCTGTTCATTGGTCATGTGGATGAACCTGCTCATTGGTCATGAGAATGAACCTGTTCATTGGTCATGTGGATGAACCTGTTCATTGGTCATGTGGATGAACCTGTTCATTGGTCATGAGGATGAACCTGTTCATTGGTCATGTGGATGAACCTGTTCATTGGTCATGAGGATGAACCTGTTCATTGGACATGAGGATGAACCTGTTCATTGGTCATGAGGATGAACCTGTTCATTGGTCATGTGGATGAACCTGTTCATTGGTCATGAGGATGAACCTGTTCATTGGACATGAGGATGAACCTGTTCATTGGTCATGAGGATGAACCTGTTCATTGGTCATGTGGATGAACCTGTTCATTGGTCATGTGGATGAACCTGTTCATTGGTCATGAGAATGAACCTGTTCATTGGTCATGAGGATGAACCTGTTCATTGGTCATGTGGATGAACCTGTTCATTGGTCATGAGGATGAACCTGTTCATTGGTCATGAGGATGAACCTGTTCATTGGTCATGAGGATGAACCTGTTCATTGGTCATGAGGATGAACCTGTTCATTGGTCATGTGGATGAACCTGTTCATTGGTCATGTGGATGAACCTGTTCATTGGTCATGAGGATGAACCTGTTCATTGGTCATGAGGATGAACCTGTTCATTGGTCATGAGGATGAACCTGTTCAATGGTCATGTGGATGAACCCTGTTCATTGGTCATGTGGATGAACCCTCTCCTCCTCTGTCCTCCAGGCGGGCGCCAGGGGAAGATGCCGGTGACGGCGCTGGAGGCCTTCGACCTGGAGACCCGCAGCTGGACGCGCTACGCCTGCATCCCGAGCCGCAGGGCCTTCTCCTGCTGCGCTTCCAACGGGCGGAGCCTCTTCAGCCTGGGGGGCCTCCAGCAGCCGGGGCCCCACAACTTCTATTCCAGGCCTCACTTCGTCAGCACCATGGAGGAGTATGACCTGGACCAAGGTAGCCATGTGTGTTTGTGTGTGTGTGTGTGTGTGTGTGTAGAAGTCTCACTGAGCAAACGGCAAACCGTAAAGATGCACTGACTGCACCGGTGGTCTGAGGCCGGTGGTCTGTGGTCTGAGGCCGATGGTCTGAGGCCAGTGGTCTTTTTATTGGGACGTAAAGAGATACAAATTGTGCAATAACTACATTCCATAAATAATAAAAATCCATATTTTGGGGATTTTAGGGTAATATGAAACGGGGGAAACAAAAGCTGCTTTGGGAAACTGGTTCAGACATCGATTACCGTTGATCAGCCGCCACGTGAATAGATACTCCCCTCGTAGTTTGATTCTCTTGGACTCGTGGGAGAGGAAGAGGAAGCAGAAGCTGCTCGCTGTGTGCAGCCATGGTAACGGTGGTTGACGTGGTTGACGTGGTTGACGCCCCCGGAGCACGATGAATAAAGTAGCTCCTGAAACACCACGATTATGCACAAGTTGAGTCGGATCCCATCGACGCTGACGGGGATGCCGAAGGAGAACGTCCTCTACTGCACCAAAAATAAATAGATGCATTGTGGGTAATGTGTAGATCAAATTTCCTCTCGCTGCACCGGAAAGCTCCAACCGCCTGAAACACAGCGTCGAGTGGAGCACAGGAGGATTCCTGATATTTTATCTTTATTATCTTCATTATTTCATTACATTAGCTTCACATCGTAACCACGGCGACGACAGAACACAGTCCTCCGCCATGCATCAAGCTGTAGGTCTATCGACAGGAGGGAGACCTCCGAGGCTATAATCAGATGGAGATGGGGGCGTGTCCCTCGTGGTGCCACGGCAGTTTAAAGTGATTTTTTTAGGGGATTAGCAAAGTTCATCTTCATGTAACTGAGCAACCAACACCGAGGGGACAGCACGAGAGCTACGCAGCAGCAAGACTGACACGTACGTTATGTTTAACGTCCTGAACAGGCTTGAAATGAGATGCTCGTCACAGATGGTGAGACGCAGGTTGAGTGAAAGCGCGGTGATCGTCAAGGGAGCCGGTTAAAAGGGACGCGAGCGACCCGTCAAACAACAACACCAACAACACAGCGTCCTCCAGAGGCCGCGTCCTCCAGAAGCCACGCCCCCCAGCGCCTCCCACAGAGACCCTCGGAGAGTCCGGTGTAGGTAGAACAAGAGAACAGAGGCCGAGAGGTCGAGTCTGAATCCGGTTATCTTGCCGTCGTGCCGGCGGCGGGTCCGATGTCTCCAGAGGTCCGATGTCTCAGCTGCTCTGCGGTGACGCTCTTTAATGGAGGCGGTGGCCCTCGGGGCCTCGCGCTCATAAAGCAGCTTCATTACCAGATCCTCCATGAGCACTGGGAACGATTTAATCAGAGAGATTAGCATTTTAAATGTTCCCCACATCGACTCACAGCGCTGATGGGAAGCAGTGGGGGGGGGGGGAGACCGGCTGGTGTTCACCGGCAGCTCCACGTCTACCCGGCCAGGTGGAGGCGATTATCCACCAGCAGGCGTGGTGTCATGTTCTATAAGTTTATGTTGTAACGGTACTGTAAGGGCAGAGTCATCCCCTCCGTGACCCCTGAACGAGACGCCCCTCAGGGCCTCTTCATCGAGGGTCTCACTCTTTCAGCAACTGGTTTGACGGGGTCTTCTGTCCCGTTGGGGTCTCCAGAGTCTCCCTGGACGTTTCCTCCTCAGCTCTTTGCTCTCTGTCACAGTCCAGCTCCTCTCTCTTTTCACCTCGCCATCCAATCCCCCCGGCCTCTCACTTTTAAATGTCTCCACTTTTCTTTCCCTCTGCTGCTTTCCACATCCTTGAACTTTCAATTTCCTCTCGCCACTGTCCTCCGTGGCCTCGCTCCGGTCACACTTCATTCACTCTCTCATCCTCTGACTTCGACAGGAAGCAGAGACACGACCGCACTACAGGACGGACCACGCATTTACCCCTGAGGATGAATAATCTACCTATACATACCTACCTACCGATCTATCTATTTATCTACCTCCCTTCCTCCCTCCCTACCTACCTACCTAGCTACATATCTATCTACCTATCTATCTATCTTTACCTACCTATCTATCTATCTATCTTTACCTACCTATCTATCTATCTTTACCTACCTACCTACCTACCTATCTATCTTTACCTACCTACCTACCTACCTATCTATCTATCTATCTTTACCTACCTACCTACCTACCTACCTATCTATCTTTACCTACCTACCTACCTACCTATCTATCTATCTATCTATCTTTACCTACCTACCTATCTATCTATCTATCTATACCTATTTACTTATCTACCTCCCTTCCTACCTATATACCTTCCTACCTACCTACCTATCTATCTACCTATCTATCTATCTATCTTTACCTACCTACCTACCTACCTATCTATCTATCTATCTATCTTTACCTACCTGCCTACCTACCTATCTATCTTTACCTACCTACCTATCTATCTATCTATCTATCAATCTATCTATACCTATTTACTTATCTACCTCCCTTCCTACCTATATACCTTCCTACCTACCTACCTACCTATCTATCTATCTTTCTATCTTTACCTACCTACCTACCTATCTATCTATCTATCTATCTATACCTACCTACTTATCTACCTCCCTTCCTACCTATATACCTACCTACCTAGCTACCTATCTATCTATCTATCTATCTAGATTACCTACCTACCTACCTACCTATCTATCGATCTATCTGTCTTTCTATCTACCTATCTACCTACCTACCTATCTACCTACCTTGCCGGCGGGTTTTCTCGTAAGCCTCGAGGCGACTTTGTTTCTCATTGGGAGGAAACCGTCTTTAACTGGATGTGCAGGCTGCATCCGCCTCAGGTCTCCAGATGATAAGCAGATGGGTTACTGCATGAAAGTAAAGGATGAAAAGAAGTATCTATATGAGGCATTATGGGTAGGCAGTGGCTGCAGTCCCACCTGGTGGAGTTACTCTATATGTTTATGCATTCCACAGCTTTAACATCAGTTTTTCAATTTGTTGAGTGTAAAAAGAGCCTTAATGAACACCAGAAGCGTTCTATATGATCAATATAAGCAAATTATTTAAACAACAGGAATTATTTTGTCCCGAGCTTATCAGCCTGTTGATTAATGATTACTGATAAGCAATGTTAACTGCATAAACATTTGTATATCGTCTAAAAGCACAAGTAGAAAGCACAGATGTCGATGGGTTACCTCGCCCTAATCCATGTTCTTTCTTGCCCTACAGATAAATACATTGAACCCAGAAACACAATCAATTCCTCAAAGCATTTCACTCTCCCCTGAGTTATTTTTATCTGCTCCCCGTCTCACTGCGACTGCTCCCCGTGTCGACTCTGATTACCAGACAATTACACGGTAATCAGCTCAGAAGACATCAGGGCTCTGTTCCTTCGGAGAGCCTGGTGATTAGGAGAGAAGCTTGTGAGATGTCAAAGGAGCCCACTCTCTTTTTATTTGTTCTGTTTTCCTCTCCTGCTCTCTCACTCATTTTCTATCTATCTATCTATCATCTATCTACCTATCTATCTATCTACCTATCTATCATCTATCTATCATCTATCTATCTATCTACCTATCTATCTATCTATCTATCTATCTATCATCTATCATCTATCTATCTATCTATCATCTAGCTACCTATATATCTACCTATCTATATCTATCTACCTATATATCTACCTATCTATCTATCTATCTTCAAGGAGCCGTCCTGTCGTCCTGTTGGGACACGATGTCGCAGGAAGCCTGTAGACCCCAGGGACTGCTGCTGGATGACAATGTGTGTGTGTGTGTGTGTGTGTGTGGTGGTTAGTGTGTGTGCCTATTTGCTTACATATGTGTGTGTGTACCGCCTTATGTTAACAAGATGACAGCAACGGGTGGGAAGAGGTTTTGAGGGGAAAGGAACTTCAGGCAAAGAAAAGCTTCTTTTTTTCATTTTTTTTTACAAAAACGATGACATACAACTGCTTTGATTGTTATTATTAGTTCCCGGCTGTGGTTAAATGTGGCTGGAGCGAGGAAGAGGAAAATAGATTAATTATGGAGGAGCCACTTGTGATGAAAGGAGCCTGAAACCAAAGTGAGTCTCACCACAATGCACCGAACATGTGGCCCGGTGATCCCTTCAATCAACACCCAGAATCCCCTCATGGAACATAACAATATATAATATGTATAATTTAGTGACATATATATATATATTTATATATATATCTATATATATATATGTATATATATATATACATATATATATATACATACATATATTAAATTAGCAAACAGTTGTATTAATGTCTTATGTCAAATCAAATAAAGAAAGTTCTGTTGAATAACATCTCAACAATATTTATTGTCAGATTTCAAATTGAACTGGATGAATTATGAATAATAAATATGATTTAAATATAAAAATATACAGTATATATAAATAAATATATATATAGTATATATACTGTACATTGTCATATTATATATATTTATATATATACAGTATATATTATTTAAATATATACAATGTACAGTATATATATATACTGTACAATATATACAATGTACAGTATATATATATATATACTGTACATTGTCAGATTTCAAATCGAACTGGATGAATTATAATTAATAAATAATATATATTATTTAAAGTATTTATAATAATATGAAAATGCTATTAAAAAAAGTTTTACAGAAAGCTCTATTCTCCTCATTGTCGGAGCGTGATGAAACGTTATAATTCTGCTCATATCGGACTCTTTAGGTTTATTCTTCATTCTGGATGTGAGTCGGTAGTTTCGCTGCTTTTAAAACTCGTCACGGTGTCTGAACACGTGAGACAGGTTTATGATCCGCCCCGAGGGAACAATGAACCTATCGGAGTCCGGTCCACTCCGGGGGCATTAAAGGCTCGGGGGGAGCCGGATACTTTTGTCTTTTTCGAGTGAAATAACTTCTCATAGTATTCTCAGAGTATTCTCAGAGTTTACTCAGAGTATTCTTAGAGACTTCTCAGAATATTCTCAGAGTATTCTCAGAGTCTTCTTAGAGTCTTCTTCGAGACTTCTCAGAGTCTTCTCAGAGTCTTCTTAGAGGCTTCTCAGAGACTTCTCAGAGTCTTCTCAGAGTCTTCTTAGAGGCTTCTCAGAGTCTTCTCAGAGTCTTCTCAGAGTCTTCTCAGAGTCTTCTTAGAGTCTTCTTAGAGACTTCTCAGAGTCTTCTCAGAGTTTACTCAGAGTATTCTTAGAGTCTTCTCAGAATATTCTCAGTCTTCTCAGAGTCTTCAGAGTCTTCTCAGAGTATCGACCGTTCTGCTCATCTCTCTCTGAGCATCCCACGATATGCAGACTACAGCTTCCCCTCATGATTTACAACTCATGTTATCGGTCTGTGCTGATAAAATGCATCGAAATGGAACCGAATGTATTCATTCTCAAACATCACTCGGTTGTGGGTCCGGATTCTGAGGAGATGATCGAACAACTAGAGGTTGTCGTAGCCAAGTCCACTCCCACGGGGTACTGAGCTGTTAAAAGAGAGCTAGTGCTTGGAATGTGTTGATCGCCCACGTTTGAAGGCGATCGCACTCGTACGAGATGCAGTCCACATGGGGTAACGGTGATACCTTTTGGGCTGTTTTCTCACAGCGGTGTCCGGTCCCAACGGCCTTTATTGCTTTTCTTTTTGGAAGGTTGTTGTAGATGAAGTATTGCGTCATTTCATTTGGAGGGGTGGGTGTGCTGGTCGGAAAGGACCCCGATGCATCAGACGTCTGTCTCTGCCGGCCTTTGGTCCACACGAAAATTGAGCATTCATCCACGTTGGTTTGCGGCGGATAGAAGAACCTTTTTATGAGCCTGACCTTCATCCGTCAGGTGAGCGTATTACAGATGGAAAGAGGTGAACGGAGGCAAAAAGAGGGAGAGAGAGGAAGAATAATGTAATCTCCATCTCTGGCTTTCAGCCCGTTGGGTGGACCGTCGAGCCGCGGCCCTCGTGTTGTCCTGAAGCTGATAGTATCATCAATATTATATGATAGAATAATAGATATTAGGTTTGTTAATATCTGCAGAATAACTACGGCGTGCAAACCCGTGATACCATGACGACGGAAAAACCCGTCACCTGCTGCCAGACCTTCTGAAGGTCTTCATCTGAATCCTCTCTCTAGTTTAGAAGTTTCCCCTTTGAGTTCCATTCTGAGATGTTCTGATGTTCTGTGTGTTCTCACAGAGATCTCTCCTTCCTGTTAGCGCTGCGCTCTCTCCTTTGATCTCCCCCCCCCCCCCCCTGACAGTGGCCAGGTGGCGGTGAAAGCAAAGCTCGTGACCCACATGGAGCTCCTCTGAGTCCTCTTTGTGATCCTTGATCTCGTTGCGCAACCGTTCTTTGAACATTTTTGTTTTTGTTTAGCGCTGCAGATGTCAGCTGGGCGGCTGTACCCATGCCGATCGTCATAGCAACACCGCACGAAACTGCCGTGACATCATCTCAGACGAGACCGGGCTCTGTAGCCGGATCCTCCTCTTGGACCACAGATATAGAGGAATGATAGAGTTGCGGCGGCGGTTTGAGAAGACGTCGGGTTGGTGCAGAACGTCCTGATGTTCTCAGCTCGCCTGGAACCTCGACCCAGTTGGCCCACAGAACAGGTCCAGGAACAGGTCCAGGAACAGGTCCGGGAACTGGTCCGGGAACAGGTCCAGGAACAGGTCCGGGTTCAGGTCCAGGTTCTCCCCATGGAGAACATCTGTGGAGAACATGAGGGGAGGAGCCTCGGCTCCACCCGACCACCGGGACGCTCAGCAGACATCGGGGGGTTAAATGTCTCGGACGAGCAGAGCCGGGGATCGACCTGCCGATCCTCTGATTGAAGGACGAGCCGCTCCCCACCGATTCACAGCCAACCTCCTCCTCCTCCTCCAGCAGCTGATTGATTTCTACGTGTTTTCATCCTGGAAGGTCGAGCAGAGGACTCTCGTTTACGTCTTTATTTTACATCCTCACGACCGGCGGAGCAAAAAGACGTTGAGAGGAACGTTGAGGTGTTAGTGAGGAGTTCAGGGACCTGGGGAACATTGAGGTGTTAGTGAGGAGTTCAGGGACCTGGGGAACGTTGAGGTGTTAGTGGGTAGTCCAGGGAACTGGGGAACGTTGAGGTGTTAGTGGGTAGTTCAGGGAACTGGGGAACGTTGAGGTGTTAGTGGGTAGTCCAGGGAACTGGGGAACGTTGAGGTGTTAGTGGGTAGTTCAGGGACCTGGGGAACGTTGAGGTGTTAGTGGGTAGTTCAGGGAACTGGGGAACATTGAGGTGTTAGTGGGTAGTTCAGGGAACTGGGGAACGTTGAGGTGTTAGTGGGTAGTTCAGGGACCTGGGGAACGTTGAGGTGTTAGTGGGTAGTTCAGGGACCTGGGGAACGTTGAGGTGTTAGTGGGTAGTTCAGGGAACTGGGGAACGTTGAGGTGTTAGTGAGGAGTTCAGGGACCTGGGGATGTGGAGCTCATTAGAGCCACTCTGACTTCATGTCCACCTACTGGACATTAATATTTAAAGGATTTCTGAGGAGGCGGGTTAGCTAGTAGGGAGCTAACGCAGCGATCCGTGTTTCTCTCTAGCTAGTAGGGAGCTAACGCAGCGATCCGTGTTTCTCTCTAGCTAGTAGGGAGCTAACGCAGCGATCCGTGTTTCTCTCTAGCTAGTAGGGAGCTAACGCAACGATCCGTGTTTCTCTCTAGCTAGTAGGGAGCTAACGCAACGATCCGTGTTTCTCTCTAGCTAGTAGGGAGCTAACGCAGCGATCCGTGTTTCTCTCTAGCTAGTAGGGAGCTAACGCAGCGATCCGTGTTTCTCTCTAGCTAGTAGGGAGCTAACGCAACAATCCGTGTTTCTCTCTAGCTAGTAGGGAGCTAACGCAACGATCCGTGTTTCTCTCTCCAGAACCGCCTCCATCATGAGTCGTGATATCTTCTCTGATCCATCTTCTCCGTCCGCCGTCCGTCTTCTGAACCCTCAGTCCGCGTGATGATAAACTCTTCCTCACCGATGAATCAACTCTTCCTCACCGGCGGTTTAACGTGCGGCGCTTTGTCCCGAGACGTGGATCAGCGCATCGATCGAGTCATCGAAGGGCGAGCGCTATTAATCACACGGCACCGCAGCAACCGCCGCTAGCTGGAGAAGATTCATGAGTGTGTGTGTGTGTGTGTGTGCGTGTGCGTGTGCGTGTGTGTGTGTGTGTGTGTGTGTGTGGTAATCTGTGCATTCAGAGACAGATACAGAAGCACAGCGACCTCTGAAGGCTTTGGAGGTGAGAGGAGAGGACGACTTTTCAAGGCTTTCATCAAAAAGAAAATGACGAATATATTCCTTTGAGGACCTTCGTCCATTGTGACCGGATTGATGACCATGCTAATTAAACACGCTAACATTGGCTAATTCACCCAGCTGGGCTGATGGGAGGCCGTTAGCTGTGCAGCTGTTGGTTCATTCAGCAAATGATATTTAAAAGTGGAGAAATGAAATAAGTCATGGAACATCACCCGCCTCCAGCTCTCCACTGAACTCAGACGTCTTCATGGAAAAACACGATATTTTATATATTTTATGTTGCATGAAGGTTGATTCGTTTGAGTCTGGACCGACGAGGTGGAAGAAGTTCTCACCCAAGCTGTTGGGGAACCCTCCGTCCTGGAACCATCCGTGTGTTCCACGCTCACGTCATCCCGGAGAGCGGCGTGCGAGGAAGAAACCAGACGTGGTCAAAAGTAGTGGCAGGAAAAGCCGTTAAATTAGAAGTTAACAGATGAAGTATCGTTACAGATGGATGAGGTCGGTGTCATCAGTCATACGTATCAACGAGTAACCCCTGAAGGGCCGAGAGGAACCGGCGGGTTCTGCTCATTGACCTTCAGCCTGACCTCCCGGTTCAGCCCGTCTCTCAGCAACAGGTGGATGCAGGTGTGGTTCCAGCTGCGTGGGCCTGGATGTCTCTCAGTGGAGGCGACAGCAGGACCCTCCTCGTCTTCCAACGCGAGATGAAGGTCGAATCCGCCTCGTTCCGCACGCCGGCCACGATTCACGCGCCGCCGCGTCCGAGTGCTGGCAAATACAAAACCTTGAACCTTGAACCTTGAACTTTGGTGGGAGATCTTAACGCTGATGTCCTGCTGCTCAGATCATGGGAAATAGTTTTTTTTCTCATTATGGAACTTCTTTCCTTTTTTTTTTACCGGAGTTTAGGAGCTGGAAGCTGGAGACGTGTAACAGGTGCAAACTCCACCAGAGAGCTGTTTCCATCACGTTGGTTCTTGTGGTGGCAGGTGTTGTATTATAGGGGTGGATGAGGCCCTATTATATACATATATATATATATAATATATATACATACACTTATATATATACATAGATTATAAATATACAGTATATATATAATATAATATATATATGTATATATATATATATATAATATATATATATAATATATAATAATATAATATAATAATTCCCGTCAGGAGGGATCAGAGCACGTCCTCGTTGACGCCTTCACTAGAGAAGATTGACAGCAGGGTGCATCATGGGAAGTTACCTCTCTGCATACCGGGCTTATCGGAAAACCTCAAGATAGATACACAATATTCACAATATGCAATATACACAGTCTCCCCGTGGATGTTACAGTCAAGAAAACCCCACAAACAATAGTTTATATGTTATAAATGTATATATATATATATATACATAATAATACATAACATTTCTATAGCGCCTTTCATCGTACTCAAAGACGCTTAACATTTACATATATATATATACACCTGAACATCTCCAGGTGTTCATGTGAGATCCTGTCATCAGCGCCTCGTCCTACCAACGTCTTCCCATCTCCCCGGTGATGACATTTGGAAATGGGGGTAGGCGGTGTGTGTGTGTCTGTCTGTCTGTCTGTGTGTGTGTGTGTGTGTGTATGTCTGTGTGTGTGTGTGTCTGTGTGTTCATGGGTGAACACACGTGTCCACGTCTGCCGACGTTCCTTTCTGCTCATTTGTGCCGTTGTGTGCATACGTACCAATGTGTGTGTGTGTGTGTGTGTGTGTATGTCTATGTGTGTGTGTGTTTGTGTGTGTGTGTGTGCGTGTGTGTATGTATGTTTGCGTGTGTGTGTGTGTATGTCTATGTGTGTGTGTGTTTGTGTGTGTATGCGTGTGTGTCTTATCGAGCTCGGCGACAGCACCTGGGGGGGGCGGAACAAGAAAGGGAAGCGATTGATCCTGAGCTGTAAATAACTCACTGTGCTCTCCTCCAGCTGAGACCACCAGGTCCGCCCAACCGCCACTCAGCGGCATGTGTGTGTGTGTGTGTGCGTGTGTGTTTGTGTGTGTTTGTGTGTGTCCGACAGCAATGAGAGGATTGTCGGGGGGTTAAAGAGCGCCGCCTCCATCTGTGAGGTGGAGGTTCTGATCAGACGACAGACGGATGGAGGAACACATGAATCTCCATTTACGACACAATCAGTTTCACTTCGTCTCTCGGGGCCGACGGCCACCAGAGAGAGAGAGAGAGAGAGAGAGAGAGAGAGAGAGAGAGAGAGAGAGAGAGAGAGAGAGAGAGAGAGAGAGAGGAGAGGAGGAGAGAGAGAGGAGAGAGAGAGAGAGAGGAGAGAGAGAGAGAGAGAGAGAGAGAGAGAGAGAGAGAGAGAGAGAGGGAGAGAGAGAGAGAGAGAGAGAGAGAGAGAGAGGAGAGGAGGAGAGAGAGAGAGGAGAGAGAGAGAGAGAGGAGAGAGAGAGAGGAGAGAGAGGAGAGAGAGAGAGAGAGGAGAGAGAGAGAGGAGAGAGAGAGAGAGGAGAGAGAGAGAGAGGAGAGAGAGAGGAGAGAGAGGAGGGAGAGAGAGACGAGAGAGAGAGGAGAGAGAGAGAGAGAGAGAGAGAGAGAGAGAGATAGTTAGTCAGAGCTCTTCTGCTGCAGACGCGCCTCCAGTTCCCTCTCTGCCCTGAACCCATGAGCAGGACGGAGCCGGACAGGACAGAGGAGCAGAAAGAAGAAGACAAGAGGAGATGAGAGGACAGGAGAGGAGACAAAAGGACAGAGGAGAGGAGATGAAAGGACACAGGAGAGGAGATGGAAGGAAAGGAGAGGAGGAGAGGAGATGAGGAGCTCTCAAACAGACTCCTCTTCACTGCCGTCTGGAGACACATTTGCAGAAACAGTCGTGACACATTGTCGTGTTCACTGATTGACTCATCTGCCAGTGTGTGTGTGTGTGTGTCTGTGTGAGTGTGTGTGTGTGTGAGTGTGTGTGTGTGTGTTTGTTGATTAGTTCATGTCTAT
The DNA here is from genome assembly GCF_029220125.1 of Pseudoliparis swirei. Lineage (NCBI taxonomy): Eukaryota > Metazoa > Chordata > Actinopteri > Perciformes > Liparidae > Pseudoliparis > Pseudoliparis swirei. The sequence goes on from NC_079396.1 coordinate 1,857,616, forward strand.
TCATTAGACCAGAGAGCACATTCAGCCCAGGCTAGTTTGCTAACAGCTCATTCAAAGTAGCTGTGACTGCGTGACCTTTCCTCTTCAACGACTCCTCCATCGATCCTCGTGATTTATGGGCCTCACATATTGATTATTGATTCCCACTGAAAGTCAGAGGAGGCCCAAGTCTGCTTATGGAGAGCTTCTTTAACAACAGGAGCCACTCGATTAGCATTCTACGTCATCGTGTCAGACTCTCAATGGCCCAGAGAGGGAGCCAACGGGGCCCCGACAGCCAGACCGGCAGGCAACAAAAGTGGAAACACCTGGGGGTGATGGGAGGCACGGGCCGGCAACCAATCACCACCCGGGGCGTTACAGATAAAAGAAAGGACAGAAGCCCACAAGGAGAGAGAGTGGTGGAGACGAAGATACGAGAACAGATACGAGAGACGATTAGGAAGTATGGGCTGTGGGTCCCAGAGCGACTGGATAGAACTCTGTTTTGGAATACGCTTCTGGCTGCCTGATCCTCGCCTGTCTGAATACCCCGATCCTGCCAGACCCTCGCCACCCATGGACCCGATTGATCTAAACCGCTGGTATTGTGAAATAAAGACTTTGCATTTGGTTGTAAATTGGGTGTTTCAAGTTTCAAGTTTCAAGTTTTTATTGTCACATCCCCTTTTATACAAGTATAATCGGTTCGTGAAATTCTTATGTGCAAAACACCCGACAGCAGTAGCAGACTAAAAAAAGAATAAGAATGAGAATAAACTATACAATATCCACACACAAAAAAGAAGAAAGTATTAACAATATATATATAAAACAATGTAATAGAATATACATCATGGCAATATATATATATAAAACAATGTAATAAAATATACACTTTTTTTGAGACTATATATATATATATGTATATACATACAATATATATATACAATATATATATATATAAACAATGTAATAAAATATACACCATGGCCATAGATATTCACAGAATATGTTCTGGTGTGTAGTGTTAATGAGGGTCTCAGTCCTTGTTCAGCAGCCTGATGGCCTGACTGAAGAAGCTGTCCCTCAGTCTGTTTGTGCGGCACTTGATACTGCGGTATCGCCTGCCTGACGGTAGAAGGGTGAACAGTTTGTGGCCGGGTGGTTATTGTCTTTCATCATCCGTTTGGCCCTGGCCACGCACCGCTTGGTGTATATGTCCAGGATGGAGGAAGCTCACCTCCAACGATGTACTGTGCCGACCGCACCACCCTCTGTAGTGCCCTCGTTCCAGGGCGGTGCAGTTCCTGTACCAGACGGTGATGCAAGCTCTCAGAACACTCTCGATGGTACTGGTCTAGAATTTTCTGAGGATGCGGGCTGCCATGTTGAATTTCCTCAGTCGCCTAAGGAAATACAGGCGTTGTTGGGCCCTTTTCACCACGTGAGTGGTGTGCGTGGTCCATGTGAGGTCCTCGGAGATGTGCACGCCGAGGAACTTGAAGCTGCTGACCCTCTCTACTGCAACTCCGTCTATGGAGATGGGGGTGTGCTCTCCTCTCCGCTTCCTGTAGTCCACGATCAGCTCCTTGGTCTTCTTGACGCTGAGGACGAGGCTGTTCTCCTGGCACCACTGTACCAGTGATCCAACCTCCTCCCTATAGGCTGTCTCGTCGTGCCGGTGATCAGCCCCAACACTGTTGTGTCGTCAGCAAACTTGATGATGACGTTGGAGCTGTGCATGGCCGTGCAGTCGTGGGTGTACAGGGAGTAGAGGAGAGGGCTCAACACGCATCGCTGAGGGGCTCCCGTGTTGAGGGTCAGCGGCCCTGAGGTGGGACCGCCCATCCTCACCACCTGGCGCGGCCCGACAGGAAGTCCAGTATCCAGCTGCACATGGTAGAGTGCAGGCCTAGACCTCTGAGCTTGGTGTCGAGCTTGGCGGGAACAATAGTGTTGAACGCTGAGCTGTAGTCCACAACCAGCATTCGCACACAACAGTTCCTCCTCCAGGTGGGAAAGGGCGGTGTGAAGTGCCATGGCAATTGCGTCGTCGGTGGATCTGTTTTGACGATATGCAAATTGCCATGGGTCCAGCGTGGCAGGCAACATGGAACAAATGAAGTCCTTGACCAACCTCTCAAGCATTTACTGACAATCGAGGTGAGGGCTACGGGTCTCCAGTCATTCAGGCAGGTTACCTTGGGGTGTTTGGGGACAGGCACAATGGTGGACATCTTGAAGCTCTCAGGAACAACAGCCTGGGACAGGGAGGTTAAAGATGTCTGCGAAGAATCCTACCAACCGGTCTGCACATGCTCTGAGGTAGCGCCCGGGATGTGGTCGGACCTGCCGCCTTCCGGATGTCCACCCGCTTGAAGGCTCTGCGCACGTCAGCCTCTGAGATGATCAGCAGGCTGGTCTCCTCGGGCGGCGCTGCCTTCGGCGGGCTGCCGCTCACGTCGAACCGAGCAAAGAATGTATTTAGCTCGCCTGGGAGGGAGGTAGAGGAGTTCTCTTCACCGCTGGTTTTCCCTCTGAAGTCCGTGATTGTCTGTAGCCCCTTCCACACACCTCTCTCGTCATGGCTCTTGAGCTTTCCTCCACCTTGTTCCTGAACTCCCGCTTGGCAGAGCCGATGGTCTTCGGAGGTCGTGGCGGGCTCTTTTGTATTCCGCCATATTCCCGAGTCAAAGGCGGTGTTACGCGTCTGAGTGCAGCGCGAACATCGCCATTTATCCACGGTTTCTGGTTGGGATAAATCCGAACCGACTTGGTAGGAACAACGTCATCTATGCATTTCTTGATGAACCCGGTGACTGAGGACGCGACTCACTGACGTTGTTGTCCGGCGACCCTGAACATATCCCAGTCACGCTCAAAACAGTCCTGTAGCATAGACTCCGATTGGTCCGACCAGCGTTGCACTTCCTTCACAGCGATTGGTTGCTGCTTAAGCCTCTGCCTGTAGGCGGGAGTAGTTGGATGGAGCGGTGGTCCGATTTGCCGAACGGTGGGCGGAGGAGGGCTTTGTATCCATCCCGGAAGGGAGTGTAGCAGTGGTCGAGAATCCGCTCCCCTCGTGTTGCTTTTATGTGTTGGTAGAACTTGGAGAACTTTCTTCAGGTTCGCTTTGTTGAAGTCCCCATACAATGAAAGCAGCCTCGGGTGTGCCGACTCCTGCTCGCTGATCGCCCGTAGAGTTCCTTCAGCGCTATGTCCGTGTTAGCTTGAGGCGGAATGTACACAGCAGTTACGGTGACTGCTGTAAACTCCATGTAGCCAGAATGGTCGACACATGAGCATTAGGTACTCCAGGTCCGGGGAACAGAACGACTTGAGAGTATGTACATGACTTTGGTTGCACCAAGATCTGTTTATCATGAGACATACCCCCCCTCCACGATCTTTACCAGAGAGAGTCTTTGTTCTGTCCGCGCGGTGGACGGAAAATCCTGCCGGCTCGATGGCTGAGTCGGTAACCTCCTCCGACATCCATGTCTCCGTAAGGCAGATGATGCAGTTGTCCTTAGTTTCCCGGTGGAATTGAATACGAGCCTGGAGCTCGCATAGCTTATTGTCCAAAGACTGTACATTTGCCAGTAAAATGGTGGGTAGTGGGGGTCGATTGGCTCGACGTCTCAGTGGACAGTGGAATTATTATTTCTCAGTCACGGGGCACCCGCCGTGTGCCACATATGGTGGAGAATGCGGGTTTCGCATTCTGACTGAAGATAATGATTAAACCCCCCCAACTACAATGGAATCAAAGGATTTAACGGCGCTGATTGCACAACTCATGGCTAACAATCAACAGCTCATAGTTAACAATCAACAGCAGCAGACGCGCCACGACCAGACCCTGCTGGTGCAGCAGCAAACCACCGAGCTCCTGCGGACCCAACTCACGGAGCGTTACGAAGCCCAGGAGGAGCATGCTGGCTATGAGAGGGACCGCCGGGTCCACCCCGCACGCTTCCTCACCAAGCAGACCCCCGCGGATGACATTGAGGTCTTCCTGCTCACCTTTGAGAGGACCGCGGTCAGAGAAGAGTGGCCTATCGACCAATGGGTAGGACTGATTTTTGTCAGGCATAGCGCAGACTACCTACCAGGACGTAGCCACTGACCCCCTTACCACTTTTGACACCCTAAAACGGGAAATTTTGAAACGCCATGGGTTTACACTGATCACCCGAGCCCAGCGTTACCACGAGTGGGTATTCGACCCCACAGTCACCCCTCGAGCACAGATGCATGAGCTAGTGAGGCTTACCAATGCGTGGCTGATCTCAGAGCCAAAAACCCTCACTCCCATCGAACGGGTCATCATGGACCGATTCATGAGGTCACTTCCCTACGACGCCAAGAAATTGGTGTGTCAACAGAATCCCCAGAGCGTGGACCAGCTGATGGATCTGCTGGAAGGGTACCAGGCCGCCCAGGGAGTACTGCGCAGTGGACGGCTGGGGAATACAGAAGCCCCCACGCGCCCCAAGAAGCGACAGCCCGAGGAGGTGCCCGTCGTGAGACCTACACAGGAAACACCATGGAGACGGCCCCCCACCAACCCCGACCACCGAAGGTGTTACGAGTCTTGAGGAGGAGGCCACATCGCCTGGAACTGTCCCCAGAAGGGTGATGTGCACATGGTCTCGGCCGCCAGCGAGAAACCCGCCGGATGACCCTATGGGTTACTAACCACAGGCTGGGCGGAAGAGACGGGGGACGCACCTCGACTCCGGTCACGCTAACAGGCGAGACGCCATCGCCTGATAGATTCCGAAGCGTGGTGACGCTGGTGCGACCGGAGTTCGCCCAGCCCCTCTCCTGGAAGACACACTGAGTGTCACGTGTATACATGGCGAGCACCGTCAGTACCCACTACAAACATCACGTTAAAAACAATAAAGGGAACATACTGGCACAGCCGGGTCGTACCAGGCCTACCAGTAGCCGTGCTCATCGGTCGGGACTTCCCCCTCTTCAGACAGCTGTGGCTGCGCCTGGCCATGGGAGGCCACGGAAGCCCGAGGGGCCCCTCGGCCCCGCCTCCCAGGCAGCGCCACTCGGCACCCCGCCTCTGTGCGGTGCAGGACGTCGCCTCCAAGGCTCCACTGACCCCTCTCCGAAGGAGAGTCCAGCGCCGGGAGGTAGTGGCGGAAGAGGAAGAGGGACCGGTGGAGACGAGGGAAGGAAAGGAACCCCTCGAGGAAGAGGCAGACGCTTCCCAGCAGAGAGGAAGCCGACCAATGGGACATGTTCCCTTCAACAACGACACCGACGTGGGCCCAAGGGCTGAGCCTCTAGCCGAGATTCGCTCTGCCCAGCTCGAGGATGTCAACCTCACCAGCGCTCTGCAGCAAGTCTCTGTGATCGACGGGCGACTCGTCAAGGGTGAGACAACGTATATCCTCACTTTGCCATTAAAAATGCATTATTATACCAGGTTGTCCGGAAAGCCTCCGTAACTAGTGACTTGTTGTTAGTACCACGCCATTTATCCCCACGGTGCTGCGCTTAGCTCACACTCACCAGCTCGGAGCCCACCTAGGAGTAGAAAACCCTAGAGAGGATTAAAGCCAGGTTTTACTGGCCAGGCATAAAGAAAGCCGTGAAGAGTACTGCGGAGCTGTCCCGAGTGCCAACAGGTGGCACCCAGACCCCATCACCGCAACCCCTAGTCCCCTTGCCTATAATTGCCGTGATCGTTTAGTCGAATAGGGATGGACCTGATCGGGCCACTGCCAAAAAGTGCCCGAGGACACCAATACATCCTAGTGGTCCTAGACTATGCCACCAGGTACCCCGAAGCAATTCCCCACGCACCATGGCCTCCAAGGAATAGCCCATGAGCTAATGCTAATGTTTTCACGGGTAGGCATCCCCGAGGAAATATTAACAGACCAAGGCACCCCCTTCATGTCCCGAATCATGAAAGACCTATGCCGAGTCATGAACATTACCCAGTTGAGAACGTCAGTATACCACCCTCAGACTGACGGGCTGGTAGAGCGCTCAACCAGACCCTGAAACAGATGTTGAGGAAAGTTATCAAGCGGACGGAAGGAATTGGGATCAGCTCTTACCACACCTAATGTTTGCCATTCGTGAGGTGCCCCAGGCTTCCACAGGATTTTCTCCCCTTCGAGCTGCTATGGGAGACAACCCAGAGGACTCCTAGACCTGGCCAAAGAAGCCTGGGAGCAACAACCTCACCCCATCGGACCCTGGTGGAACACGTGGAGGAGGTACAGGAGAGAATGGCCACTATATGGCCCATGGTAAGAGAACACATGGAGGCCGCCCAGGCCGCCCAAGCCCGTGTCTACAACAGGAGCGCACAGCCCGGGTGTTCGCGCCGGAGACAGAGTGTTGGTGCTGGTGCCCACATCGGAGTGCAAGTTCCTGGCCAAATGGCACGGGCCCCACGAGGTGATCGAAAAGGTGGGAGAGGTCAACTACCGCATTAGGCAGCCCGGCGAAGACCACCAGAGAAGGTATATCACATCAATTTGTTAAAAAATGGGTCGCCGGGAGGCTGTGTGCTGTATCTCTCCCACCAGGCCCGTCAAAAACGGAGGCCGTAGTGGTACCTATGGGCGAGCAGCTATCCGAGACAACGCCAGGACCTCCGAGAGCTGATCGACCGCCATAGAGATGTGTTCTCTCGGAAGCCGGCCATACCAACCTTCTGCAACATCACATCATCACGAGCCGGAAAGAAGGTAAAGCTAAGGCCCTACGAATCCGGAGGCCGGAGAGAAGCCGTGCGGCAAGAGGTTAAAACGATGTTACAGAACGGGATCATCAAGAGTCCCATAGTGAGTGGAGTAGCCCCATTGTGCTGGTCCCAAACCAGACGGAACCCTCAGGTTCTGTAATGATTTCCGCAACTAAACCTGATATCCAAGTTCGACGATACCCCATGCCTAGGGTGGATGAGTTGATCGAGCTGGCTGGGGACCAGCCGATATATCACCACCCTAGACCTGACCAAGGGTTACTGGCAGGTACCCTGGCGCCAGCGGCCCGGAGAAGACCGCCTTCATCACCCCGACGGGTTGTTCCACTACCTAATGCTCCCGTTTGGCCTACATGGAGCCCCGCCACCTTCCAGAGGCTGATGGACCCGCGTCCTCCGCCCCACCAGAAATATGCAGCAGCCTACATAGATGATATTGTCATCCATGGGAGGAGTGGGGACCCATCTCCAGCAGGTCACCGCCGTGCTGAGAGCCCTGAGAGGGGCCGGGCTGACCGCCAACCCCAAGAAGTGTCGCCTCGGCTTGGGACGCAGATTACCTGGGGTTTACAATAGGGCGTGGATGCGTCAAACCCCAGGCAGGCAAGGTCGAGGCGATACAAACTGGCCCGGCCCCAAACCAAAAAGCAGGTGCGAACCTTTGGGGCTCACCAGCTATTACCGCCGGTTTGTCCCCATTTCTCCTCCCTCGCAGCACCCTCACGGACCTCACCAGGAGCCGGCTGGCCGACCGGATCCTGTGGACAGAAGAGACGGAGAAGGCATTCCAAGAGCTCAAAGAGGCGCTCTGCTCAGGACCAGTGTTGGTGACCCCGACTTCTCCAAACCCTCATCGTCCAGACAGGCGCGATCGAAACAGGGGTGGGTGCCGTTCTATCACAGCTGCAAGAAGGGAGGAACACCCCATTACGTATATCAGCAGAAAACTGCTACCCGAGAACAAAACTACTCACGATCGAGAAAGAATGTTTAGCCATTAAATGGGCGTTGGAAGAGTTAAAATATTATTTGTTGGACGGCACTTCACCCTTGTCACGGACCACGCCCTCTCGTCTGGATGTCAAGGAACAAAGAAACTAATGCCAGGGTCACCCGCTGGTTCCTGTCCTTCAATCCTTTGCCTTCTCCGTCGTCCACAGGTCCGGGGCCGCGCATGGGAACGCGGATGCCATGTCCCGGAGAGACGCCTTGGGGGGATGGGCCGCCCCTCCCTCCCGGTTGGAGCTGAGGAGGGGGGTGTGGCAGCCAGCCCCGGACGAGACCACGAGGGGAAGTCAGGGACGGTAAATACCGACTGTTCCCTGTACTTCCCCACTGCGGCCCAGAGAGGGAGCCAACGGGGCCCCGACAGCCAGACCGGCAGGCAACAAAAGTGGAAACACCTGGGGGTGATGGGAGGCACGGGCCGGCAACCAATCACCACCCGGGGCGTTACAGATAAAAGAAAGGACAGAAGCCCACAAGGAGAGAGAGTGGTGGAGACGAAGATACGAGAGCAGATACGAGAGACGATTAGGAAGTATGGGCTGTGGGTCCCAGAGCGACTGGATAGAACTCTGTTTTGGAATACGCTTCTGGCTGCCTGATCCTCGCCTGTCTGAATACCCCGATCCTGCCAGACCCTCGCCCGTACCCCGCGGACCCGATTGATCTAAACCGCTGGTATTGTGAAATAAAGACTTTGCATTTGGTTGTAAATTGGGTGTGGACAGTGGAATTATTATTTCTCAGTCACGGGGCACCCGCCGTGTGCCACAATATGTATATATATAAATATATATATATATTTATATATACTGTATATATATGTATTTATTTTACATGAAGAATCGATACACGAACATACAATATGGGAAAGCTACTAAGAACCCTAAGCTATAGAGAGGAGAGAACCGTAAACTACTGAGAGAACCCAGGTGTTTCCTCCAGAAACACCTCCAAAACATTCCGTTCCTTGGCTCGTCCGCCCACTGACCACCAGGGGGCGCCACGCTGCCCCGTCCACGCCTCCCACTGTGGCGACGCTCTGAGTCACGAGTCCTGTTCGTTTAGCTCGATAAAAACAAAAAGAAAGACGGTCGTAGAGAACCAATCGAAGGCCAGGCTCGGACCGCCGGGCCTCGTTTCCACTCGGTTGCCCCCGGTAACCTTTCAAAAGCCACGCTGTCCATCCACGGGCGAGAAACTACGATGTACGACGCGTGAGCTGCAGCAGGGAAGGAAACGACTACTTCAGGGACCTGAGCCACCGATCTGATCGGGGGGGGGGGGGGGGTCCTGAGGCGGGCCCTGTTGTCAAACACACACCCCTCCATGATGGAGTGCATTTCTTTCCCGGTGTGACGTCTCGTGTGATGATCTGTGTTTCTGTTTCTGTGTTTCACTGCACATGAAACCAAAGACAGATTTATATTCCTGTTGGTGGTCGTGTTGATGCTCAGTCCATAAACCTCCGTTGCTATGGAGATGAAACTCGATTATATCGATGGATCAAACCAGAGGAGACAAACCAGCTCAGTGGACGTCATCGTCTCCTAGAGACGGGAACATGAGGAGCTGCAGCTTCCTGATGATAAAGATACAACTGAAGTTATTTCACACTGAGCTCCTCTCCTCTCTCCTCTCTCCTCTCCTCTCTCCTCTCTCCTTATGGACGTTTAGGATACACTGAGCTCCTCTCTCCTCTCCTCTCTCCTCTCCTCTCTCCTTATGGACGTTTAGGATACACTGAGCTCCTCTCTCCTCTTCTCTCTCCTCTCCTCTCCTCTCTCCTTATGGACGTTTAGGATACACTGAGCTCCTCTCTCCTCTCCTCTCTCCTCTCTCCTTATGGACGTTTAGGATACACTGAGCTCCTCTCTCCTCTCCTCTCTCCTTATGGACGTTTAGGATACACTGAGCTCCTCTCTCCTTATGGACGTTTAGGATACACTGAGCACCTCTCTCCTCTCCTCTCTCCTCTCTCCTCTCTCCTCTCCTCTCTCCTTATGGACGTTTAGGATACACTGAGCTCCTCTCTCCTCTCCTCTCTCCTCTCCTCTCTCCTTATGGACGTTTAGGATACACTGAGCTCCTCTCCTCTCTCCTCTCTCCTCTCCTCTCCTCTCTCCTTATGGACGTTTAGGATACACTGAGCTCCTCTCTCCTCCTCCTCTTCTCCTCTCCTCCTCCTCCTCTCTCCTTATGGACGTTTAGGATACACTGAGCTCCTCTCTCCTCTCTCCTCTCTCCTTATGGACGTTTAGGATACACTGAGCACCTCTCTCCTCTCCTCTCCTCTCCTCTCCTCTCTCCTTATGGACGTTTAGGATACACTGAGCTCCTCTCCTCTCTCCTCTCCTTATGGACGTTTAGGATACACTCCTCTCCTCTCCTCTCTCTCCTAATGGACGTTGAGCATACAGTGAGCTCCTCTCCTCTCCTCTCTCCTCTTATGGGCCTGAGATACTGAGCTCCTCTCTCCTCTCCTCTCTCCTTATGGACGTTTAGGATACACTGAGCTCCTCTCCTCTCTCCTCTCTCCTCTCCTCTCCTCTCTCCTCTCCTCTCTCCTTATGGACGTTTAGGATACACTGAGCTCCTCTCTCCTCTCTCTCCTTATGGACGTTTAGGATACACTGAGCACCTCTCTCCTCTCTCCTCTCCTCTCCTCTCTCCTCTCTCCTTATGGACGTTTAGGATACACTGAGCTCCTCTCTCCTCTCCTCTCCTTATGGACGTTTAGGATACACTGGGCTCTCTGGTTGGGATATCTCTGGGTGAGGTGGGGGTTGCTGGGCTCCTCCTTCTCTTTGAGATACTATGGCTCCTCTCCTCTCTCTCTCTCTCTCTCTCTGAAACCTCTCTCCTGGATACTCCTCCTCTCCTTGGACGTTTAGTTCTCTGGACAGACCTGGTTTTGATATATATATATATATATATATATATATATATATATATATGGGTTGCAGTGGGGTTGCATGACCTTGGTGACCTGGCCTTAAAAGCTTTGTATTTCAGGTCTCTCTAACGCAAAGTCCTCAAGCACCATCTGTGTGGTAGTTCCAGCTCCAGTCACACACACACACACACACACACACACACACACACAGATGTCACTACCAGAACAAATACAAAATAAAGTAACAAAGGATTAAGGTTTAAATCAATGAATGAATAGCATAATTAACACACACACACACACACACACACACACACACACACACACACACACACACACACGCCTTCATGTTCCAGTGCCGTTGTATGTTCTTCCTGGCGAGCTGCGTCTGTTCATCATGTGAAGACGCTCCACATTGATCAGTCCTGATGCTCGTTAGATATTGATTTAGTTTCCAGAGCACCTGCATCAGCAGATTACACACATCACATCAGTGTGTGTGTGTGTGTGTGTGTATATACAGTATATATATATATATATACATACATATTTATAGATACAGTATATATATATATATACATACATATTTATATATATACAGTATATATATATATGTTACATAGGCAGGCATAATTCACAGTTTTATTGTTTCTGTCCTCAGTGACCGACAGCATGAGAGACATCTGTTGTGTGTGTGTTTGTGTGTGTGTGTGTGTGTGAGTGTGTGTGTATGTGCGTGTGTGTGTGTGTGTGTGTGTGAGAGAGAGAGAGAGAGGAAATATGTTATATATAATCCACACAAGTGTCAGCTGTGAGTCCGGCTCACCATGTAATCTGCGGGGATATTTTGGGCTTGCGAGTTCTATACTGTATATATATATATATATATATAACATGTATTTCCGACCCTATGGTTTTTTTATATATAGATATATACATGTATTTCCAACCCTCTGCCTTTTGACCTATTTAATAAAAGGGAATAAAAGATAGATGTACCTACATAGAGCAACGAGCATCTATAATGCAGCAACACTGTTAATACATGTATACGTACAGGGAGGATACATTCTGCATGTATACGTATTATTCTCTATGAATGACCTCATGCATTTTATAAAGCTGGAGAATTAATATATTATACCTTTATTTGAAAAATAAATGTATCATCATTTCTAAATAAGGTCAAAATGAAGAAAGTTTGAGGCGCCTTCTACTCCACGTGCACTTGAACTGGGATATATACACATATATATATATATATATATATATTAGGGCTTTCAGCGTTAACGCGTTAATCTATGCGATTAATTTGGCTGCGTTAACGCACTAAAATATTATTTCGCAATTAACGCAACTTTGTTTACTTCCGGTGTTCGTTGAAGTTGTTACACTCCTCTGAGTGTCAAGCCGCGGCAGTACGGTTTAACACTGTTTCCGTTTTTAAAACAATTATTTCTCCGCGCAATCCAGAGCATAAATCAGTTTAAACTCGTGGATGAATCAGTCGGGTTTCCTCCTGCTCCTCCTTCCTCGTCTCCCCTCTGATACAGAGGAACAGGGGACCGTGTCAGTGACGGCCTTGGAAAGAACTCGTCACGAAACCTTCACCGTGATTGGTCAATCCGTTTGTCTGTCAACATTTTGCGAAAAAAACAACCAATGAACACTCAGTAAATCACAAGGACCTCCCACCACACAGGTGAGGCTCATTAGCAGCCTGTCAGTCAGAGAAGACAGAGAACACGGCGCGAGGACAAATGTGCCTCAATATATAGAGAGCTGAGATTGTTCTGGAATGTTTGATGTATAACACGTGGGGATGTGTCATATGCAAACGCCTTTAAAAGGTGAATTTACATTTTTTAAGTTTGGTCTTTAAAAAGAAGAAAAAAAAACGTTTAATCGCGATTACAGTTTTTTTCGATTGCTAAACGACAGTGGGCACAACTGGAGTCACATGTGCAAAACTCTAACCACAGTCTGCACTACCAACAGTCACCTGAGCTAAACAGTTCACATCACCTGCAAAACTCATTCCAAGCAACACAACTCTTAACACATGATTCAAAACACGCTCAGTGCAGCCAAACACTCTGCACAACCCTCACTGAGATAACACACACTGAGGTAACACACACTGAGGTAACACACACTGTCACTCAGAACACACACTGAGGTAACACACACTGAGGCAACACACACTGAGGTAACACACACTGAGGTAACACACACTGTCACTCAGAACACACACTGAGGTAACACACTGAGGTAACACACACTGAGGTAACACACACTGAGGTAACACACACTGTCACCCAGAATACACTGAGAGTAAAAACACGAGCATCAAACACCAATACAGAAAATACTAACTTTTCATCTTTACAGTTTGAACAATTTCAGTGACTTCAAACAAAGTAATATTTTCTTCAAAGAAAAGAGAGACATTCTTTCACATGATTTATTAATTTTTTTAGAACATAACAATTCTTTAAGATAAATGAAAATGAGCAGTTTGCTTCAATCTGGTGTTCACCCTCAACACCCTCCTCACACTGTGCTCGGTCACAGAGGTGTGTGTTCATCTAGCGGGGTGAACTCTACAGGCTACTAACAGTGTTGTTGTTGTTAGCTAACGCTGCTGTTGTAACCCTCCTCAAACCGTCTGGAACTGATTGGATCATGTGCATGACTTTTTAGGTTTGCCTTTTAAAGTCCCCAGCCACCACCACAGCCGTCGGGATACTTGTTCTGATGCCGACATAACACATCATGTAGGTCCGATATGGTGGAATGAGATGTTCCAAAGAGTCTTAATGTTCTTAGATTTACCAGACTCTTCCGTTCTGTCTGCACGGAAAACAGAGAAGGACCAGCCATGTTTCCTCATGTCCTGTTGAATCTGATCAAATCATCCATCTTATTTTAAGGATGCTGGGCAGAGGTGGGTGGGCTTGAACTCTCAGTCTGTTCCGCTCCGTTTCCCTCGATGTTGTCTCCCGTAGTAGCGGCTCCACTGTTGTTGATGTGGTTGATCTCTGCCGGCCACGCTGGATCGATGGAAAAAGTGGACAAAAACCCTTGTTTTGCGCAAAAGTTTATGTCCAAAAGTGTGCTGTGGTCGTATGCTGTTAGTGCCGATGTGTTTGTGGCAAAACATTAAAATAAACACAAAAACTAAAAGAGCGCACAATCTCCGCGGAGCTACCTCGACGGCGTCTGGACACAGCCGCGCCATCTTGATAACAGTCTGTAGTAATTTACGGAATTACAGTAATGAGAAAAAAAAGGTAGAAACTAAAAGTACATAATTCAAACAAATAATTGAGGGCCTAATCCTGCCTCTCTCTAGCATCAGGCCACATGTCATCAACATCACATCTAATGTTCTCTCTTGCCATGCACCTGGGGAAGAACCTTCTGGAGGGCCTGATCCATCCCTGGCAGTCCTCTGGACTCGTGTCCTCACATCCGGCACGCATGGCTTCCAAAAGAGACATTCGGTCATGTGGGTGGTGACCAGACACTTGGTTCACGACATTACATTACATGCTCTATAAGTGGAGCCCTTATTTCATCTGGAATAACAGCTCTTTGTCTTCCTCCACTCATCCCCCTCTCCCTGCCTCCCTTCTCCCTCCACGAACCCGTCTTCCTTGTTCCATTTCCAAAATGAGTCTTTCTGAGCTCTACCTATATATACTGTAATATCAGAATCAGAATCAGAATCAGAAACAGTTTTATTGCCAGGAATGTTTTCACAAACAAACGAGGAATATATATATATATATGTGTGTGTGTTCACTAACAAGTCTAAAACAAGACACCTGCTTAGCCTTTCAGCTGAAATTGCAATCATCAGTGTTTGAGTGGCACCAGGCTGAACTCTATTCCGTTTTGAATGTGTGGTTCACAGTTTGGACAGCAGTGTGTTGCATTTGAACAAAGTGCTGTACATCCACAGTGTTGTGCAGGTTGTGGTTAAAGTCACGGGATAAGTGTTAGAGTTTTGAAAACTGTGTTCAAGCAATGAAAAACAAACTAGAGTTTGGTCCACATGAACTGCTGCTGTGCAGACTGGAGTTAGAGTTTTGCACATGTGACTCCAGTTGTGCCCGCTGTCGTTTAGCAAATGAAAAAAACTGTAATGAATTTCAAAATGTGCGATTAATGAGTTAATTTTTTTAAATCGATTGACAGCCCTAATATATATATATATGAATTTATACATATATATAAATATATACATATATGAATTTATATATATATATATATATATATTTAAATTTATATATATATATATTTATATATTTGCCTTCAGGGTGATGCCTTCAGGGTCTTTTATGTGTGTCGTCCATCACGGTCACAGTGACAGGAGAGGCTTCTCATTCGCTGATGGGTCCTCCTCACACGATGTGTTCAGGTGCACTGGGATTTTAACCTGTCAGGTTGTATTGCATACCAGGAGTAGCCTGATGCATATTCCAGGTGTCATTTGAGTGGTGAGGCGTTCAGGGACATGATACACACATGTATATGACCCAGAGGGAATGCATATACAATAAAGGACATAGTAAGAGTGTATGGAGGAGAGATGGAGAGAGGGAGAAGGAAGGAGGAGAGAGGGAGCAGGAAGGAGGAGATAGGGAGCAGGAAGGAGGAGAGAGGGAGCAGGAAGGAGGAGAGAGGGAAGAGAGAGGGAGCAGGAAGGAGGAGATAGGGAGCAGGAAGGAGGAGAGAGGGAGCAGGAAGGAGGAGAGAGGGAAGAGAGGAGAGAGGAAGGAAGGAGAGGAGCAGGAGAGGAGAGGAGCAGGAAGGAGGAGAGGGAGCAGGAAGGAGGAGAGAGGGAGCAGGAAGGAGGAGAGAGGGAGCAGGAAGGAGGAGATAGGGAGCAGGAAGGAGGAGATAGGGAGCAGGAAGGAGGAGAGAGGGAAGAGAGAGGGAGCAGGAAGGAGGAGAGTGTGTGTTTCTGTGTGTGTGTGTTTCTCTCTCTCTCTCTGTGTTTCTGTGTGTGTGTGTTTCTCTCTCTGTGTTTCTGTGTGTGTGTGTTTCTCTCTCTCTGTGTTTCTGTGTGTGTGTTTCTCTCTCTCTGTGTTTCTGTGTGTGTGTGTTTCTCTCTCTCTGTGTTTCTGTGTGTGTGTTTCTCTCTCTCTGTGTTTCTGTGTGTGTGTGTTTCTCTCTCTCTCTGTGTTTCTGTGTGTGTGTGTTTCTCTCTCTGTGTTTCTGTGTGTGTGTGTTTCTCTCTCTCTGTGTTTCTGTGTGTGTGTTTCTCTCTCTCTCTGTGTTTCTGTGTGTGTGTTTCTCTCTCTCTGTGTTTCTGTGTGTGTGTTTCTCTCTCTCTGTGTTTCTGTGTGTGTGTTTCTCTCTCTCTGTGTTTCTGTGTGTGTGTGTTTCTCTCTCTCTGTGTTTCTGTGTGTGTGTGTTTCTCTGTGTTTCTGTGTGTGTGTGTTTCTCTCTCTCTCTGTGTTTCTGTGTGTGTGTTTCTCTCTCTCTCTGTGTTTCTGTGTGTGTGTGTTTCTCTCTCTCTCTCTGTGTTTCTGTGTGTGTGTGTTTCTCTCTCTCTGTGTTTCTGTGTGTGTGTTTCTCTCTCTCTCTGTGTTTCTTTGTGTGTGTGTTTCTCTCTCTCTGTGTTTCTGTGTGTGTGTGTTTCTCTCTCTCTGTGTTTCTGTGTGTGTGTGTGTTTCTCTCTCTCTCTCTGTATTTCTGTGTGTGTGTGTTTCTCTCTCTCTCTCTGTGTGTGTGTGTGTGTGTGTGTCTGGCCCAGATTGCTTTGAAGTGGTCTTCCTGTGTTGATGACAATGGTTTTCCACACACACTTCAACAGCTTCTATAAATAACCTGAGCGTCAAGAAAATATATTTGTCTTGAAACAGACGTTTTGGCTTCAAATAAATCTGAGAGTTATGCAGGTGGTTATATATATACGTATATATATATACGTATATATATATATATATATATATATATATATATATATATATGTAAATAAATATATAAATAATATATAAATATATAATATATATATATATATATATTTATATATATATATTAGAGAAAAGATGATACACATCGGTACATCACGGTCCACTGCGTTAGTGGTTATCAAACTGTGTAAGTGTGTGTGTGTGTCTCTGTGTGTGTGTGTCTCTGTGTGTGTTTGTCTGTGTGTGTGTGTCTGTTTGTGTGTATGTGTGTGTCTGTTGTATGTATGTCTCTGTGTGTATGTGTGTGTGTCTGTTTGTGTGTGTGTCTCTGTGTGTGTGTGTGTGTCTATGTTTGTGTGTATGTGTGTGTCTCTGTTTGTGTGTATGTGTGTGTCTCTGTGTGTGTGTGTCTGTTTGTGTGTCTGTTTGTGTGTATGTGTGTGTCTCTGTTTGTGTGTATGTCTCTGTGTGTGTGTGTGTGTGTGTGTGTGTGTGTGTGTGTGTGTGTGTGTCTCTGTGTGTGTGTGTGTGTCTGTGTGTGTGACCACTATGAATTTCCATAAATCTCTCGTTGAATGTTCAGAGGCAACTGGAACAAACTTAATATTGAACGTCTTAAATGGTATAAAACTTAAAGCGTCAGTAATAATGAACACGCGTCACAACAGGATGAATCTCAACTCATCGTGTTTTCTTTCGTTGGTTCTGTGACTCTCTCCTGACCCAATGGCCTTCCTCACGCTCCTCTTCCTCCCCCCAGGCAACGAGCCCACGCCGCTGGGCTCGGTGGAGAGCTACAACCCGGTGAAGCGGCGCTGGGAGTACGCGGCGCCCATGCTCACCGCGCGCTGTTCCTCCGCCCTCCTGCAGGCGGCCAACATGCTGTTTGTCATCGGGGGCGTCGCCCAGGGACCCAGCAACGCCGTGGAAGCCCTCTGCTTACTGGAGACGGTGTGACACGGGCCACACACACACACACACACACACAGAGGAGCCCACACCGACGTCCATATGTTATTCATGTGCGTTGAGGAAATGGATCTGTGATGTTTTTTTCTATCTGATGGATTCCTCGCGCTCAACTGGGATTTAGGAGAAACAAGTTGTTGCTGCTCAGCCGGAGGAAGACGAGCCGAACGGACCGCCGAGGACGGACACACGGAGAACACACGGAGAACACACGGAGAACACACGGAGAACACACGGAGAACACACGGAGAACACACGGAGAACACACACACGCCTTCCACCCGTTGGACATTCTTCAGAATAAAAGCAGGGTACTTGTCTGGACATTTAAAGGAAGAGAGGTCCATCTGACACTCTCATGGCGGCGGCAGCTGAGCTCGGACACTTTTCTTCGACCTGAGAAAACAACGGCTGAGTTCAGACTGTGTGACGTTCCAGGTGTGGATGTCTGTCTCGGGTTTTTTTGTTGCATACGTGTGGAAGTTAGCACTGTTAGCGAGAATTAGCATTGCTAGAGGGCACTAGCACTGCTAGCTAGCACTAGCACTGCTAGGGAGCACTAACACTGCTAGAGAGCACTGTTAGAGAGCTTTAGCATTACTAGGGAGCACTAGCACTGCTAGGGAGCACTAGCACTGCTAGAGAGCACTGTTAGATAACACTAGCACTGCTAGAGAGCACTAGCACTGTTAGAGAGCTTTAGCATTGCTAGTGAGCACTAGCACTGTTAGAGAGCTTTAGCATTGCTAGAGAGCACTAGCACTGTTAGAGAGCTTTAGCATTGCTAGTGAGCACTAGCACTGTTAGAGAGCTTTAGCATTGCTAGAGAGCACTAGCACTGTTAGAGAGCTTTAGCATTGCTAGAGAGCACTAGCACTGTTAAAGAGCTTTAGCATTGCTAGAGAGCACTAGCACTGCTAGGTACCACTGCTAGAGAGCACTAGCACTGTTAGATAACACTAGCACTGCTAGCCCTGTAAGCGAGCCCTGCAGCGTCAGCAGCAGGCGGGCGGCGCTCGGCCTCCGTCGACCGCGGTCACTGTGTTTCTGTCTGTTTCCCGGTGCATGACAGCTGCCTGTGGTTGAACTCGGCACCCGTCTGTCCGCCTCCACCGGCGCCGCGGCGATCGATCCCATCGACCGCCGCGGCTCAAACGCTCCGTCGCTCCGCAGCACGAGGAGGCCGACGCTCGCGGGGCGAAGGCAGAGTTCCTCACGGCTCCCAGACAGCGAGCTGAACGAGAGACGCTTAGAGACAGAGCGACTTCGTATTGTGCAGAACAACGAGAAGAGGATGTTTCGTTGAGTTTGAGGGCTCAAGCCCGGAGGATTTCAAACAGGAGGTGAAATGATGTTATTTTGTTGACACACTTCAATGTAAACCTTCAAATGTAATCTCAGCGAATGAAAGGCATTTATTTTGCCAGTCAGAGAACTTGGTTGTCGGATGAGAGCAGAGATCCACGCCAGCCACACGCGACGCTCACAGAACTTTAATCACGTTGCAGTTGCACCAGAAACAGAACCGACCCGTCATGTCTCTCAATACAGGAAACTATTGAAGTCGAGTCATGTGCACTCATGGAGACGGAGAGAGGAGGGAGACACACACACACACACACACGGGTATCTTGTTACCTGTCGTGCCGGTTCATACGCGGTTCTGGTCGGCACCATCTGGTCGGACCTCGTTAGCGGAGTCAGGCTCCGGTTGCTGTGAGAGGAGCACTGGAGCCACTGGGCTCTGATGAGATGCCAGTGGAGGGGCTGGCTATTTCTGGGGCAGCGTTGTGTGCATCTAATTGAGTGTGTTAGGTGTAAGGCACACACACACACACACACACAGTCTTTGTGTGTGTGAGACAAGAGCAGTCCATCACTCGCGGGTCTATCTGGCAACATTAACAGAAGCTAGGAGACATTTTACCTGCTGGTTGGGGACCGTTGCCCTCCATTCAACATCCATCAGCCTACTTGAATCCATTGTGTGTGTGTGTGTGTGTGTGTGTGTGTGTGTGTGTGTGTGTCTGGGGGAGAGATGAAAATCATATTTAGTTTGGGTGTTCCGGACGCGTTCTGAAAAGTAGATTGGGCTGAACTCGCTCCGCTCCATCTGGAAGCTGCGTCGGCAGGTCTCTCGTCGGCCACTAGGGGGCAGCAGCTGGAGGCTCGACGTGAATCCGTCACGATGACAGGAAGTTGTTAGCAAAGCAGCTGCTGAGCACATCGAGCAGGCGCTTTTATTTGGTTGTGTGTTTTCTAATATTCACTCAACATCCGATGACGCAATCTGTCAAGTCCCGTCTGGTCGTTGCCCGGCGATACGAACCCTCCGCTGAGAACCCGTCCGCCCCCTTGGGCCACGGTTGAGACCGGCGGCTGGACGGGTCCAACCAGCCAGAGGAGACCGCTGTCTGAGTCCCGGGTGACAACAAGTCCACATTATGCTCATTTAGTCACGTGACCTCCGGATTTTAGGAACGCCAGTCAAGACACACGCTAAAACGCTTTTATTCCTAAACCTAACCGAGTACTTAAAAACGAAGCATCCCTACGTTAGAACTTTATCTTGAAGAGACTCGAGAGGAGACCGCCCCTGACCCCCCAACCGACCCCTGGAGTGTCCTCGAAACATCTCAAAGTCGTTTCACGAGTTAGCGCGGCTTCGAAGCCACTTCCTGTCCGGCGCGTCGCGGTGGCTTTGAGGACGCTCGCCGTCTCCTCGCCGTCGGCGGGTCTCCGGTGCAGCGTCCGTGCCGCGCTGCCGTCTCACAGGACGTCGTCTCTCTCTCACGGTTGTCTGCTTTCATTGTTGTTGTTGCTTTCCTCTCTCACTCCCTCTCCAACCCTATCAGTGTCTGACGAGCTTTTTTTGTTTTTTGTATGCCTCATAAATCTCACATTTCTCTTTCAATAGAAAAGCTGCCTCATAAATCCGATTTTTTTTCTCTCCCCGGCTCGGGATGGTGAGGCTGAGTACGTGTCGGGCTGATGGGAGTGAAATGCCTCTCCTGCCTCCACGGCGGCAGCTCGAGGATCAGAGAACAGAAAGACGGCGCTTCGGTCCTGTCGAGGGCGGATGATGTACGTGCGTGTGGAAATGCGTCTCACGCGACCAGTCGGAAGCCATCATGCGTCGTGGAGCGCGCGTACGGTTGGGATCAGTCGTCAGTTTCCTGGTGACATTGCTGTCAAATTGGGGTCAAAAGTAATCTGAATTTTTACGAGCAATAAAGCGCCCTCAAAGAAGATGACACGGGTCTCTCATGTCGACGGCCCTCTCGTTTATTATCAGGAGCAAAAAACGGACGTAGCCTTCATGTTATCGTGATCTCTCAACCATGTGTAGATAGACGAGACCCATTCAGGGCCCAGTCTTAGCGTAGGCACACTGTGCGCGGCACGCTTTGTGCCTTATTTCACGACAGATCGATATTAATGAGGCCCACAGACTCAGGTTCTGGCTGAACATGGCGGTGCAGACGGGGGTGGAGGATGCTGAAGCCTTTACACTGTTTTCAGTTTTATGAATCCAATACAGAGCTCTGTCTTATATTCTCCAGTTTTTGTTGTTTTTGTTGTTGTTGTTTCTCTGTGCGGGCGACCTTAGCACAGTTTCCTGGGCAACAGGGAAAGTGCCAACACCTGCAGGTAGCATCCCTCACATCAGCAGACCCATGTGCTGTTCTTGTTTTCCTATTCTGGCCTGTAGATGAAACACACACACACATATATATATATATATATATATATATATTTATACATATAAATATATACACAAATATTTATTATATTAATTTTTGACATATATATATATTTATATATATATAAATACATGTATTTATAATATATATATATAAATAAATACATATATATTTTATATATATATATTTATATACATAAATATATAAATACATATATTTATATATATACATAAATAAATACATATATAATAAATATATATATACATACAAATATATTTTTCGATATATAACTATATAAAAATAAATATATTTATACATAAATAAATAAATGCATATATATTTATATATGAATGATTACATACATACATATACATATAAATATATATATATATATTATATTAAACCCTCCCCTTGATTCTTATTGATGGGGTTACTGGGATTAGGTAGTTTTTTATCCTTCTGTTATAATAATTGTTCATGTTTTTTCATTATTTTTTGCCCTCCAGCTGTTTGTGTATCGTGGATTGAGGTTGTGTGTGTGTGTGTGTGTGTGGGGGGGGGGGCAGATGTGCCGGATCAGAGCCGGTTCCCCCAAGCTGGTCGTCGCCAGCTTCGCCGGGGCTGCGAATATATTGAAAGTAGAAAGCCGGACGTCTGTCTGCCGTCGCCACGTATCGGGGGGACGGTCATCTAATGTGCGGTGGTTGAGTAGAAGTCGTTCGTGAGGTTCTCTTCATTGTGACCGAGACAACAGGTCTGGATGTTTTACTTGTCTTTATATCTGTCGAGTGATTTATAAGCTTCTGGGGTTTCACACCGAGATGGTCATCAGCAAAAATAAGGAAATGCAAATAAACGTCAACACGGATTGATTACATTTCAAATCCCCCCCCCTCCTGTTCCCCGTCAGTGATCGACATGGTAGAAACCTGGTGAGTTGCATTGTGGTCTCAGTGGATCGTATCGCCATGTGCTCCGTGCTGTTTGTGCAACATGTGGTTTTAGGAGGTGTTCCTGTGATGAAGTGTACGAACATGTCCCTCTGAGAGGAAACAACGGTCAACAGATCCTCCTCCTCCTCCTCCTCCTCCTCCTCCTCTGTGTGCTTCAGCCAGATGGCCACAGCTGGCTGAAGAGCCTCACATCGTCACTCCTGCTTCAGACGATGCACTTCCAGTCACACATGAACACGTGAACTCAGATCAACATTCAGAACTTATGGATTCGTTCAGTTTTTCTTTCCATGTATAAAAAACTAAAACAACAAATACAAGCATTACATTAAAATGAATAAAAAAGACAGATATGAAATGGTATCATGAAGTTATACATATTTCTATATATCCATGTTTCCATATCTCCATGTTTCCATAGCTCCATGTTTCCATATCCATGTTTCCATCTCTCAATGTTTCTATATCTCCATGTTTCCATATCTCCATGTTTCCATCTCTCCATGTTTCTATATCTCCATGTTTCCATATCTCCATGTTTCTATATCTCCATGTTTCTATATCTCCATGTTTCCATCTCTCCATGTTTCTATATCTCCATGTTTCTATATCTCCATGTTTCCATCTCTCCATGTTTCTATATCTCCATGTTTCCATCTCTCCATGTTTCTATATCTCCATGTTTCTATATCTCCATGTTTCCATCTCTCCATGTTTCTATATCTCCATGTTTCCATCTCTCCATGTTTCCATATCTCCATGTTTCCATCTCTCCATATTTCCATATCTCCATGTTTCTATATCCATGTTTCCATATCTCAATGTTTCCATCTCTCCATATTTCTATATCTCCATGTTTCTATATCTCCATGTTTCCATCTCTCCATATTTCTATATCTCCATGTTTCCATATCTCCATGTTTCTATATCTCCATGTTTCCATCGCTCCATGTTTCCATATCTCCATGTTTCCATCTCTCCATATTTCCATATCTCCATGTTTCTATATCTCCATGTTTCCATATCTCCATGTTTCCATATCTCCATGTTTCCATCTCTCCATATTTCTATATCTCCATGTTTCCATATCTCCATGTTTCTATATCTCCATGTTTCCATATCTCCATGTTTCCATATCTCCATGTTTCTATATCTCCATGTTTCTATATCTCCATGTTTCCATATCTCCTTGTTTCCATCTCTCCATGTTTCTATATCTCCATGTTTCTATATCTCCATGTTTCCATCTCTCCATGTTTCTATATCTCCATGTTTCCATCTCTCCATGTTTCTATATCTCCATGTTTCTATATCTCCATGTTTCCATCTCTCCATGTTTCTATATCTCCATGTTTCCATCTCTCCATGTTTCCATATCTCCATGTTTCCATCTCTCCATATTTCTATATCTCCATGTTTCTATATCTCCATGTTTCCATCTCTCCATGTTTCTATATCTCCATGTTTCTATATCTCCATTTTTCTATATCTCCATGTTTCTATATCTCCATGTTTCCATCTCCATGTTTCTATATCTCCATGTTTCTATATCTCCATGTTTCCATCTCTCCATGTTTCTATATCTCCATGTTTCTATATCTCCATATTTCGATATCTCCATGTTTCTATATCTCCATATTTCTATATCTCCATGTTTCTATATCTCCATGTTTCCATCTCTCCATGTTTCTATATCTCCATGTCTATATCTCCATGTTTCCATCTCTCCATATTTCTATATCTCCATGTTTCTATATCTCCATATTTCTATATCTCCATGTTTCTATATCTCCATGTTTCCTTCTCTCCATGTTTCCATCTCTCCATGTTTCCATATCTCCATGTTTCCATCTCTCCATATTTCCATATCTCCATGTTTCTATATCCATGTTTCCATATCTCAATGTTTCCATCTCTCCATATTTCTATATCTCCATGTTTCTATATCTCCATGTTTCCATCTCTCCATATTTCTATATCTCCATGTTTCTATATCTCCATGTTTCCATCGCTCCATGTTTCCATATCTCCATGTTTCCATCTCTCCATATTTCCATATCTCCATGTTTCTATATCTCCATGTTTCCATATCTCCATGTTTCCATCTCTCCATATTTCTATATCTCCATGTTTCCATATCTCCATGTTTCTATATCTCCATGTTTCTATATCTCCATGTTTCCATATCTCCATGTTTCCATATCTCCATGTTTCTATATCTCCATGTTTCCATATCTCCTTGTTTCCATCTCTCCATGTTTCTATATCTCCATGTTTCTATATCTCCATGTTTCTATATCTCCATGTTTCCATCTCTCCATGTTTCTATATCTCCATGTTTCCATCTCTCCATGTTTCTATATCTCCATGTTTCTATATCTCCATGTTTCCATCTCTCCATGTTTCTATATCTCCATGTTTCCATCTCTCCATGTTTCCATATCTCCATGTTTCCATCTCTCCATATTTCTATATCTCCATGTTTCTATATCTCCATGTTTCCATCTCTCCATGTTTCTATATCTCCATGTTTCTATATCTCCATTTTTCTATATCTCCATGTTTCTATATCTCCATGTTTCCATCTCCATGTTTCTATATCTCCATGTTTCTATATCTCCATGTTTCCATCTCTCCATGTTTCTATATCTCCATGTTTCTATATCTCCATATTTCGATATCTCCATGTTTCTATATCTCCATATTTCTATATCTCCATGTTTCTATATCTCCATGTTTCCATCTCTCCATGTTTCTATATCTCCATGTTTCTATATCTCCATATTTCTATATCTCCATGTTTCTATATCTCCATGTTTCCTTCTCTCCATGTTTCCATCTCTCCATGTTTCCATCTCTCCATGTTTCCTTCTCTCCATGTTTCCATCTCTCCATGTTTCTATATCTCCATGTTTCCATCTCTCCATGTTTCCATCTCTCCATGTTTCCTTCTCTCCATGTTTCTATATCTCCATGTTTCCATCTCTCCATGTTTCTATATCTCCATGTTTCCATCTCTCCATGTTTCCTTCTCTCATGCAGCCTCCTCAGAGGTCTGTCACATGAAGATCTCACCTGATCCATAATAGATAAAGCTGACAACATCAAAACCCACTTCAAAGGCGGCGCTCGAATGGAGCGCTCCTCAGCGGGAGAGAGGAGCGCTCCTTTTCCCACGGGGCGGTACCTGGAGTCAGAGTCTTCTTCCTCATGAAGCTCCTCTCTTCTTCCTCATGAAGCTCCTCTCGTCTTCCTCATGAAGCTCCTCTCTTCCTCATGAAGCTCCTCTCTTCTTCCTCATGAAGCTCCTCTCGTCTTCCTCTGTCACACAGGATATTCTTAATTATTCTTAATATTATTAATTTTAAAAGTCACGGTCTTCAGGAAGCAGCTGTCGCCACGCGGCGAGGAGCCGCTGCAGACGAAGGTCAAGCAGGTCGTCCTCATGGAGCAGACGACCGGGTCGACAACGTTATCCAACGTTATATCGCGTCATACCACTTTCTATCGCGTTACATCGGACCCGACACCGGGGACCAGGAGGTGGTTTGATCCTTCGTCTTGAATTACTGATTATCATCTTACTATTGAATATGTATGGACCCGCCCCCCCCCCCCCCCCCAATAAATACATATATTAATGAGACCAGACTCCAGTCCCTGAGGTACGATGACGAGCAGCTCACAGCCTCCCCGACCAGCACCACATCTGGACCGTACGACCAGCACCACATCTGGACCGCACGGCCAGCACCACATCTGGACCGCACGACCAGAACCACATCTGGACCGCACGGCCAGCACCACATCTGGATGGTACGACCAGCACCACATCTGGACCGCACGACCAGCACCACATCTGGATGGTACGACCAGCACCACATCTGGACCGTTCGACCAGCACCACATCTGGACCGTTCGACCAGCACCACATCTGGATGGTACGACCAGCACCACATCTGGACCGCACGACCAGCACCACATCTGGACTGTACAGGCCAGGTCCTCTTGGACACTCGGTGCTTCCTCGGTTAGTCAGTTGATTCTAAGCCGTTGTCTGTTCCTGCCACCTAGTGGTGAGAACCGGAAGTATGTTGTATGTGCGTGTGTGTGTGCGTGTGCGTGTGTTCAAAGATTTACTGAATACAAGTATGATCAGCTAAATGTACTGAGTGAATAAAGTGCTCCATTGTAAACTCCTTTCTGAGCGAACTGTAATCGTATTTTAAGATGTTTGCATCATTCCTCCAGCAGAGTTTTCATTCTGCAGCCGGTGGGTTGATTTTGAGTTATTGTATATTTTTGGTGGGCAGTTAAATCCTGAAGGATAAAACATATTCTACATTCTTTATGATCTGAGAGACCAAAGACAGAATCCACCTCCACGTGTCGTCTTTGAAGTAAACGATGACTCAGCGCTCAGGAGGGAGGAGTGCATCCTGCTTTGTGGCCGGTTGACATTGTTTAGACTATTTATTTAATACATAATTTAGCCAAACTGTTTTTATGATGTACTATAAAATGTTGTTATTCTATGATTAAACTATGACATTTTATGACATATTGCACATGTTTACAACTTTTTTATTACATTGCTTATGGCATAGGACTTTTACAACATAATTAAGCAACTAAAATTCCAAATGAATTCTTATGAAATATGAGCTCATTTGCATATTTTTTAAGACCAGAAGTCTCGTTTTGACACATTTGATGAAGGATAAAAATCCTCTTTTCATTTTGTTGAAATATTTAATGATTACATCATTATATTAAAGTCACTGTCTTGATATCACTTCTATCAACACAATAACACATCTCCTTTGCTATGTTTTTAGGGAATAATAAAAGGTCATAAATCAGAATTATTTATGTATAAACTTCTGTATAAATCATAAGAATACAAATGTTTGTGTAATTAGGACGTCCCCCCCGCCCCTCTCCATCTCTTTCACCACACACACACACTGTGATAAGGCATTTCCTCCACGCTCTGTAGAGATAACACAACGCGGGGAATGTAGTGAGACAACATAAAATAAAGACTTTAATTACCAATTCATAAATGTATAAAGAGGAACCGTGGCAGCTCGTCTTAATAATAATTGTGTTCATAATGTGACTCCATTCGTGGCCTGATGGAGGATTAGAGTTTCCCTGATCCGCTCCAGTGTCACACTCGTTCCCCAGAGACTCTGTAGGCCTCATCATGGTATTCATTCGCTTTTTGGGCAATATTCATAATTAAAAACATAAAGAGACGACATGCTCCCTGGTTCTAACAGGAGACACATTTATTTTACACCTTTTATTGAATGAATCTTCTTTTCTTTCAAGAATAATGATATGATTATATTATAGTATATATATATATATTAATATATAATATTATTTTAAATTATTATTGTATTATTTTAAATTATTATTATATTATATATATTATTTCATATAATGAGGAACTTTTAGGTTATTTTTTAGGTGATGAAACATCCTCAATTTAATGCCGATGCTCATATGAGCCACACATTTTGAAATTTCCCCACTGTGGGACGAATAAAGGAATATCATATATCATATCATAATAATATAATACGTATTTTTAAAACACTTATTGAAGTTGAATCAAGATTTTCATAAGTGACTAAACATTTAAAAATAATTCGAGCCAAAAGCACGAAGCAGATTCACAAATATATGTTTCCTTTACAAAGTGTTTTTATGAATGAACGGTAGATAATATCCTCAAACATGAAGAACACGTCGGGGTCCGTAAACTCAGAGAGGAGGAAATGCATTTTTAATTTGGGGAATATTTTCAGTGAATACTTTGAGGTTGATGTGAATTAATATAAACTACAATGTGTGTGTGTGTGTAGATAACTAATTAATATATATATATATATATATATAAATAAATAAATAATATATATTAAAAAAAATATATATGTATTTATAAATATATATGTATTTATAAATATATATATATGTAAATATAAATATGATATATATACATATGTATATATATACATTTATAATATAAACACTTTTTTCGAAATATATAATATCTATCAATATATATATATATATATATATATTTATATAAATATAAATGTATATATAAAAAGATTACACACACATATATAAATATATATAATATATATAATATATATATATATTATATATATAAATATATATAATATATATATGTATATATATATACTGCATCTATATTTATATTGTACATGTTGGGTAAATACATAAAAATCATGTATTTATTCATCTAATTAATCTACAGTATGAATCTCTCATTTAAAGACTAAATGTATTTTTTTAGTCCATTTCCAGTTGATAGTTGCTTATGAACGAGGTTTTTAAATCACGAATAATTAAACTTTAATAAACTCGTCGATCGAATCTGTTCTTCAAATAAACTCAATCGGGTCGGAGTGGATCTTTGAGTTCCTTCTGAGAAAACATCGGATGCAGCCGCGAGCGTGAGACGGCGACTTCCTGCCAAGATAGAGGACCCCGCCCCCACACACACACACACACACACACACACACACACACACACACACACACACACACACTGAGGCCTGTGGCTTCATTTCTGCTACGCTAGCTCGCGGTTGAGTTGTGATCTCTGATCTCTGATCTGATGAACTGATGAGGTCAGAGCGGCAGCGCGGTGGAAAGTCTCCAAGTCTCACGTCAGACGTCCAGAAGCTTCCGGCGTGAAACAGAACTGGAGTTTAAAACAAGAAAATCATGTCACAATGTTTTGAGAGACATATTTGTGTTTGCATATATATATATATATATATATATATATATATACGTATAAACGTGTGTAACCGTGAGGTAAACTGGAGTTTCTGCAGTAAACTGTCTGAAGTTTTGGCTTTAAATGAATAAAAAATCCATTTAAAAAAAATTGCACTTGCAAAATATGTTGTACTCGCGAATTTATGATCGACTGACAACGTTGGTGAAGTGTTGAATGGTTGTTTTGATTTTTTTTTGCTTCCTTATTTATAATTATTATCCTGCTTTAACATTTAGATTTGTATGTTTCCTTAAGGCCCTTCTTGGCCCGATGCATGCCTCATTTTTACTTTATTTTTAGGTTTTCTTCTTCTTTTCTTCTTCTTCTTCTTTTCTTCTTCTTCTTCTTCTTTTCTTCTTCTTCTTCTTCTTCTTCTTCTTCTTCTTTTTCTTCTTTTTCTTCTTCTTCTTTTTCTTCTTCTTCATCATCTTCTTCTTCTTCTTCATCTTCTTCCTCTTCTTCTTCAATCAGACCATATGTATGTCACAGCTCTTATAAAGAGGAGCCGAGCGTTGCCGGCCTCACTCTCCTGAGCTGTGGCGATGATGAGCTTCCTCCTCCTCCTCCTCCTCCTCTTCCTCACCCCGCCGGCCGCTCAAGGCAAGTTACCACGATTCTCTTTGGGTTCCACTCTTTGTGATCTGGGGATATTTTAAACGTTTCCAGAAGCTGCAGGAAATGAAGAGAAAAAGATGATGAACGATGTTTTTTGGTCATTTCCTGAAAAGCTCCGATGAAAAGAGAAGAACATCAAAGAGTTATTAGAAGTTTGAACACGTTTATATTTAATCCTTTTTCTTCTCAAATCGAGTTTTCAAAATGTAAGATATATATATTCTGACGGTGCCGTCGGCCTCTGGAGAATCAGACGGACTCATCCTGACATCACGCTGAATAATAATAGAATAAAATATAATCATGATTATAAGTTTGATTTGAGACGTCTTGATGCGTCGCAGACTTTGAAAATGACAATTTCCTAATCTATCATTAAAGAAAATATAAGAGGATGACCAATAGTCAGAGACCTCTGTATTATTAATAATTAATATTGTGTATAATCTTGATATCGAGGTGACATCATAACGTTTGTCGGTGTAAAGCGATGTGGGCGATATTTAAATAAACAGGTAATGAAAGATTCTTATTCATTTGTTGTTTAAACTCAATGTATTGAGTATCACAAAGACACATTAAAAAAGAAAATGAAGAAATAGAGTTTTCTTTTTTTTCTTTCAAACCTAAAATATATTTCTGGAAATAATTCAGGAATTACAGATTTGTATTTCTTTGTTACGTCATTTCGTTATTTGTAAGGTTACATATATTAAACTAATATGAACACATGATGGGTGTTTCAGCTTTCAGGTGCAGGTCACACATTTTTGCAAAGTTGTTATAAAATGCTACGTGTGTGTGAATCAATTAAAAACATTATTTAAATGAGTTAATCTTGCAGGTTGTAATGAACATTTTTTTTTTTTTTTAAACTAAATGTATTTTTCATTAAAATATGAAAATGAAGAAGAAAAAAGTAAGAATGTTGAAATAAAGATTTTTTTCCTCCTGGAAATAATTCAGAAATTACAGATTTTATTTATTTATTACATCATTTCTTTATTTACAAGGTTGAATATGTTTGAACTCATCTTAACACCCGATGGGTTATTCAAAATATGAAGTTTCAGCTTTTAGGATTCGAATCACACATTTTTGCAAAGTTGTTTTAAAATGTTACTTAATGAGAAATATGTGTGTGGATCAACTAAATATTTTTTTTTTTAAATAAGGTAATCTTGCATAAACAGGTTGTAATGAAAGGTTCTTATTAATTACTTTTTTTAATAGATTTATTTAGTATCACACCGACACATTAAAATAACTTTTCTTTCTGGAAATAATTCAGAAGTTACAGATTTGTATTTCTTTGCTACATCATTTCTTTATTTACAAGTTTAAATATGTTTTAGATAACAGTAACACACGATGGGGAATTAAAAATGAGAAAAATTGTGGTGAGAAGTTTCACAATTAAGCTTTTTTTTGCACATTTGACTCACTGAAATGTGTATATCTTAAAAACAAATACAATGAAGACGTAAAGCTCTCAAACTGAGTACATATATCCACGCCCTTCCTGTCATGTGACCAGGAGAGAACCGGATCTTTCTGCGCAACGGGAGCGGCCCGTGCGACGGCTACATCGGGATCTACCACAAGGGACAGTTGGGCTACGTTGGCGGGAAACACTGGAGCGGGAACACCGACAAGGTGGCGTGCAGCAGCGTCCACTGCGGGGCGCCGGTGAGCAGCCGGGCGGTGCCGGCGCCCTGGACCGTCGGCACCGTCTGGCTCAACGAGCTGAAGTGCACCGGAGCCGAGCCGGACCTGTGGGACTGTGCCCACCCGGGCTGGGGGGTCAGCCGGGGTCGCAGGGACTCGCTGCACAAGGTCACGTGTTCACGTGAGGCTCAGACTCCACACTAAGATACGAGCATTCCTGAGTAGAGACAACCACGTGCCGACGATGACGATGACGATGATGATGATGATGATGTCATCACCGTCTTTGCTCCTCTAGATGAAATCCACATCAGCGTGGACGGGTTCAGGTGCGCAGGAGCCGTGCGGTACTCCACCGACGGGGGGGCAACGTACTCGGGTTACCTTTGTGCTGACAACTGGGGTAAGAGGTCACGTCACGCACTACAACAAATACATATTAATATAGGTGCATTATCAGCTGAGTCATTGTATTTATTATTATTATTATTATTATAAATATATAAATATATATCTAATATTATATCATATATATTATATGATTATATAATGATTTATTTATTTATCATTTTATAAATGTTGTTATTATAATATTATAATATATATGTATATATATATATATTATAATATAATAAATATAATATTATTTTAAATTATTATTACATGTTTTATTATTATTATATTCTTATATATAAAAATGATATTATATAATATATGTTATATTCTTATATATATTTTTCTTAATTATTATTTATTATTATCATTTATTTTATTTATTGTCCTGTGTGTTTTGCTGCTGGCGAGGTGGAGGGGCCGTATAGTTTTATCTCTAGTATGTAGAAAGTCAGGTGGTTCCCTCCTGCGGTTCCAGCCTTGTGGTCCCCCCCCCCCCACCCACCCACACTCCCCCCACTTACCCCCCCCCCCCCTCAAAAGGGTCACAAGATAAAGCAGAAAAAAAGTTCTGCTTAAAAAATGTGTTTCCCTTCTTTCTCTTTTTTTTCTTGTTATCAATTTAAAGTGACGATAAACTTGAGGTTCTTTTTTAGGTTATGAAACGGTCTCAATTTAATGCCGACGCCTCTCTACGAGCCACATGGTAATGATAATAATAATAATAATAATAATAATAGAGAAGAAAGATATATTTGTACGTAGTTATTCTTGTTGCTGGAGGCCGTATTGCTGGGGCCCTGTGGAGGGAGGGGGGGGGGGCAACCAGAACCAGAACCAGGGGCAGACTGAGACACTACCGCTCTCCTCCATAAGGGGCCGCCAGATCCAAACTATAGGAAAGTTCCTCTCGCAGCTTTAATGAGAGGTTCAGAGGCTGAAGCAGCGTGGAGACCCCGAGGAACTCAACTCTACGTTTTCTCATCTTCTTCTTCTTCTTCTTCTTCTTCTTCTTCTTCTTCTTCTTCTTCTTCTTGTGATGATGATGATGATGTCACAAAGGGGAAGTGGAGGCCGACCTCCTGTGCAGGAGCCTGGGCTGCGGCGCGTCCTCGGAGCCGGTGGAGGAGCCGTGGCTCGGCTGGAGGGGATTCCAGAAGAAGAAGACGAAGACGATGACGGTCGAGTGTTCGGGGATGAAGAGTTTCACTCACTTGTGGCAGTGTGTCACAAAGACAACGCCGCTGTGTGAGAAGCCTGCCTCGGTCCTATGCACAGGTAACACACACACACACAGACACACACATACACACACACATACACTCATACACACACACACAAACAGACACACACATACATACACACACACACAGACACACACACACACACATACACACACACACACACACAGACACACACATACACACACACAGACACACACATACACACACATACATACACACACACACACACACACACATACACACACACACACACACACACACACACACACACACACACATACAAATGAAGGTGCCATCTGGAACCAAAAATGGTTCTTCAGAGTGATGCCAAACCAGGGTTCCTTAAGAACCATTTCCTGAAAGAGTTCCTCAAAGAACATATAAAGGTGTCTCATAGAACCTTAACAAATGGTTCTTTGAAGGCACCATTTTTGGTTCTACAAAGAACCTTTCAACCTAGTGTTCTTCAGAGAACCATTTCCTTAAAGAGTTCAAAGAACCTTTAAAGGTGCCTGAAATAAAAATAATGGTTCTTCAGTAGTTGATGGTTCTTCGTAGAACCAGAGAGCCTTTTAAAGAACCATTTAGGAACCCTTGGTGTTCTGTGTGTAGTGTTCTAGAGAACTGATGGAGGTTCCCAACAGGTCACGAGCGCCTGCAGCTCCAGGGGAACCCGTCCAGCTGCTCCGGGCGGCTGCTCAGAGAGGAGAGTGGGAACTGGACCTCGGTTCCCTGGAGCGCCCAGAAGGACGCGGGCCGTCTGGACGCGTGGTGCCAGAGGATGAACTGCGGTACCAGCGCCGGCCACCAGGAGCACGGCGGCGGCACCAACCTGACGTGTTCAGGTACGTCAACCAGTTCACAGCCAGAGAACCACCGTCTGTTCACCGGGACGCTGTGGAGTTCATATATTATTTTAACTTTTGTGTTGGTCCACTCGGGTTCTGAACCCTGATATCAAGAGAACGTTCCTGTTTGGTTTAAACGGTCACATAGAATGGATTGATCTGTCTACACTCAGAAACATGGAGGAGCATCTGGAACCGAACATGGTTCTTTAGAGTGATGCCCTACGAGAACCATTTCTGGTTCCACACAGAATCTTTCAAACCAGGGTTCTTTAGAGAACCAGTTCCTTAAAGAGTTCTCCACAGAACCTATACAGGTGCCTCAAAGAACCTTTCAAAAATTGTTCTTTAAGGCACCATTTCTGGTTCCACGTAGAACCTTTCAAACCAGGGTTCTCTAAAGAACCATTTCCGAAAAGAGTTCTCCACATAACCTATAAAGATGTATCAGAGGACCTTAAAATGGTTCTTTAATGCCCCATTTCTGGTTCCTCAAAGAACTTTTCAAACCAGGATTCACTAAAGAACCATTTCATTAAATCGTTCTTTAAAGAACCTATAAAGGTGTCTCAAAGAACCTTTAAAACATGGTTCTTTAAGGCTCCATTTCTGGTTCCACGTAGAACCTTTCAAACAAGGGTTCTCTAAAGAACCATATTGAGTAATATAAAGCATACTTTACGTAAATAAGCTCTTACATCTCCAACTAGATGGTAAGATAACGTCTTCTTTTAAAATACTTTCACCCTGACCACCTTCTGCTTGTTTACAGGTTTATTTCCTTATAAATAAATAAATAAGAAGAATAAACACAGATGCATTCAATGAAAGGAGTAAGTAGTAGTAGTTCAATCTTAAGATTGATATTTATTTGAAAGAATGCAACAACAACAAAAGTAAATAAAAAAACAATGTTTTTATAAGAAACTTCCTTTTGTTTGTTTCTGTATTAATTACAAATGAATTGTTTTATTGTCTGGCTTGTTTATTGATTTCCTTCGTCTTCTCCTCGTTTCCCTCACAGACCATGTCGAAGTGGTTCTGATGGACGACGCCGATGAACCCAGCAGGTGCTACGGCGCCGTTCACGTGGCGCTGAACGGCACCGGGCGGCCCGTGTGCGCCTCCTCCTGGACGCCCCGGGAGGCGCGGGTGGTTTGCACGGAGCTGGGCTGCGGCAGCGTGAGTCTTCACGTACTTCAGATACAGGAACTCCACAAAGTTGCTCAAGTAGACAGAAGAATGACAATAATATCTGACCTTTGCTAATATTAGCAAACATGAAGCAATACAACTCTGGAGCAGCAAACACTGCCGAGTCTCTTCCACGCCTGACAGTTTGAAACATGAACAAATGATTACATCTCACTCTTTGTTTCTGTCATTACCGCTACGTCTTCTTCTAATGTTCAAATGTATTCTCTCCAAACTAGTTGATGGAAATAAACTAACTGGCATTTCTTTTATGTCACATTTTAAGAATAAGTTAGCTTAAAATATGCTTAATAATTGAATGCCAAAACTTCTAAAATAAATGTTTTATTTAATGCTAGCCCATGTAGCTTTGCTCAATAGCAGCCTCTGTGGCCACAAGGTGTAATTACAGGATAATGGAAAACGCATAGTATCGTATATCAGTTGCTTAAGTAGACAGATAAATTACAATAATATCTGACGTGTGCTAATATTAGCAAATATGTGCTAAACAGCTACTGCCAGACCTCTTAAATGGAGGGCTTTTTACCTCTCGGCTAGCTGTTCGTGCTAAGCTAAGCATCTTCTGGCTGTAGGTCCATATTGAACCAACAGATATAGAGTTTTCTCTTATAGCTTTGACAAAAAAGCTGATATGCCTATTACCCAAAATATCAAAACATTCCGTAGTATCTGGATTAATATCAGAAGTAGTCGTGGTAATCTCATCCCAGTTCCTTTTACGATCAACATGGTATGAATGACTATCACAGCGGCGTTCCTCCAGGTGTTCAGTGAAGGTACGAGGCCGACAGCGCGGGGGATCATGGACAACGTGCGGTGCTCAGGCAACGAACCCTCACTGTGGCACTGCAGGGCCAAGCGTGACCACGCCCCTTTTCCATGTGCCGAGTCCACCGGCGCCTATGTGGTCTGTACAGGTGAGATATGGCGATCGCCTCTTCCTGATGGTTTTAACTTTAACGTGACGGTGGAAGCAAATATGTGTGAAATGTCCTGTTGTGATAGAAAGAACAAATCCAGTTGGATTCATTCTGCACAGCAGCAAGAGTAAAGCTGCGTTCACACCAACAACGATGCCTTGCTCGTGCGCGTTTACTCGCTTGACTATTTGTGGCATTTGGCGTCATTCGCACCTTAGAGGGGGCGGGGCTTATCTCTGTGTCTTTACTCCGTGGAAACAGTTATCATGTCCTTCATCCAGCATGAAGAACTCACCACTAGTTCTGCTTCATACTTGTTGAGGACATCACACACACGTCTGAACATCCAACGCCCTCGTGTTTGGGTTCATAACATTAATATAATATATATATATATATTTATACATGACATCACCCGTAGGTTCACACAGCTCGGTGACTTTCACCTATAGTCTGAATTTCTCTTCCAGCTCCACTAGAGCAGCGGTTAGATTCACTAACGGCGGAGCAGCTCAATGCCGATTGGCTTTCGCAACTCGGTGTCTCTACGTTGACTTTGCTCATGGTGTGAAAGCAGCTTCACATGTTGGACTTCTCTTGCTGGAGCAGGTAGTATGAAAGTGAGATTGATGGACGGTCCCGGACGATGTGCCGGGCGGGTGGAGATCAAGCACGAGGGCCGATCGCTGAGGGTCTACCAACAAGGATGGACCGACACCAACTCGGACGTCGTCTGCGGACTGTTGGACTGCGGGGAAAGAGGAAATCCCATCAAACTGGACAGGTTCAGTCAGGGTTCAGGTGAATTCCTGCCAGAGGCGCTACAATGCAAGAAGGACGCCAGACACATATCCGAGTGTCTTACGAGGAGCCGAAACAACGCCCCCGAGAAGGCGATGGGAATAACCTGTGAGGGTGAGCCTCTGTTTCTTTGACCTTTTGTTGGTGCTCCTTAAGGGAACCTGATTCTAGTTCAGCCGTTGCAAGTTTAACAGAGTCCACAAAAATGTACTCAACCAATTACCAGACCGGAGGATCATTCTGAATACAGTTTTCCAAATGCATATTTAGTTTTTTCTGTCCCGGTCAGAGCACACGGTGGTTTTCCTGAAGGGGAATCAGTCGTGTTCGGGCATGGTGGGGATCGAGCGAGGCAGCAAAACCTACTGGCTCTCCGGCTCTAACGGGACGTGGAACCAGGAGTCTGCAGACGCCGTGTGTCGGCAGCTGCATTGTGGGAAAGCCCAACAGCGTTCCTTCATCCCTCGCGGGGATATGACGAAACCCCTTTGGAATGAATCTTACCGCTGCTCGCCCAACAGCGAATCCCTGTTTCACTGTGAGAGAAGCAAAGCGCCGCCATCCAACCACACGCAGACTATCGCCACTGTGACCTGCTCAGGTAATGTGGGATTACCATTTTTAATTGAAAACTCCTATTTTATTTGTTTTGTTTAGATATACACTACCGGTTTATAAGTTTTAGAACACTTACTGTTCCAGTTGTTTTTGAAATGTGAGCAGTGAATTACCTGAAATGGAACAAAGGTCAGCGGCAAACTGCCAGAGGTCAAACAAAAAGTTTATGTTATCAAAAACTGAAAAATAATGTACATTTCAGAGTTCTACAAAAAGGCCAATTTCAGAGAACATGTAATGGTTTGAGGACTTGCAGCTGTTCTACAAGCAAATGAAGACTTGAGAGTTGATGCTAACAACTCCTCCAGGTGTCTCAACTTTAGTTAACTGTCTGTATAAAGCCGTGTGGGGAACAGACTGTCACTACACCCTCTGAAGCTTCATGTGGACGGTATTGTACTGCAGGAAGTCGTTTATTGCTCTTATGATGGCAAGAAAAAAGCAATTAAAGGAAGAAAGACCATTATAACCCTTACAAGTGAAGGTCTTTCCTTTAGAGAAGTTGAGGTATTCTAAAGCTTTGGACCGGTTGTGTAAATCTGCTGATCATCCTATTTTGCAATTTGCTCGCCATGACAGGAAACATCACGGTGGACCTGACCAATGGGTGTTGGGGCAATGTCAACGTTTGTGTGGGCGGGCGGTGCGGCGGCGTGTGTGCCGATACCTGGACATGGGAGAAGGCGGCGATACTGTGTGAAAACCTGGGCTGTGGGAACCGAGTCCTGAAGGTCACCGCCAAGCCCAATAGAAGCCGGGTGGTGTTCAAAAGTATGCACTCCACGGAGGAGACCACCCACCTGTCCCAGTGCAACTTCGTCATGAGTGATGAAAATGACAAGACCTGTGACCATAACCCAGCCTATGTTGTCTGCTCAGGTAATTTAATTTAATATATATTTCATTCCAGTATATCCTGGTTGGTCATCTTGAATCCCTCGAGGATTCCTACCGCCTCAAATTGCAGTTGATTCTTACCGCTAGAGGTGATTTTTCCAATGTTATCCTTCAGTTACCTGAACATGTCACGGATTGCCGTGAGTTTGACTGAAGAACAACCTATTTGTTATCCACCAAATCCTTTCACATCAACACCAGTTGCCCTACACATGTGAAAAATACATCCCAACTCGTCAGAAAACCGAAGCTTGCTCAGTGGCCCGACAATTCAAGCTAGATGCTATAGGCACCCCCTCTAGCTAGTGATGTTACCTATAGTAAGTCATACCCCCTCTAGCTAGAGATGTTACCTCTAGGAGGACATATCCCCTCTAGCTAGTGATGTTACCTCTAGTAAGTCATACCCCCTCTAGCTAGTGATGTTACCTCT
The DNA here is from genome assembly GCF_029220125.1 of Pseudoliparis swirei. NCBI lineage: Eukaryota > Metazoa > Chordata > Actinopteri > Perciformes > Liparidae > Pseudoliparis > Pseudoliparis swirei. The sequence continues at coordinate 1,896,278 of NC_079396.1, forward strand.
AGTAAGTCATACCCCCTCTAGCTAGAGATGTTACCTCTAGGAGGACATACCCCCTCTAGCTAGTGATGTTACCTCTAGGAGGTCATACCCCCTCTATCTCGTGATGTTACCTCTAGGAAGTCATACCCCCTTCTAGCTAGAGATGTTACCTCTAGGAGGACATACCCCCTCTAGCTAGTGATGTTACCTCTAGGAGGTCATACCCCCTCTATCTCATGATGTTACCTCTAGGAAGTCATACCCCCTTCTAGCTAGAGATGTTACCTCTAGGAGGTCATACCACCTCTATCTAGTGATGTTACCTCTAGGAGGTCATACCCCCTCTAGCTAGAGATGTTACCTCTAGTAAGTCATACCCCCTTCTAGCTAGTGATGTTACCTCTAGGAGGTCATACCCCCTCTATCTCGTGATGTTACCTCTAGGAAGTCATACCCACTTCTAGCTAGAGATGTTACCTCTAGTAAGTCATACCCCCTCTAGCTAGTGATGTTACCTCTAGGAGGTCATACCCCCTCTATCTCGTGATGTTACCTCTAGGAAGTCATACCCCCTTCTAGCTAGAGATGTTACCTCTAGGAGGTCATACCGCCTCTATCTCGTGATGTTACCTCTAGGAAGTCATACCCCCTTCTAGCTAGAGATGTTACCTCTAGGAGGTCATACCGCCTCTATCTAGTGATGTTACCTCTAGGAGATTATACCCCCTCTAGCTAGAGATGTTACCTCTAGTAAGTCATATCCCTTCTAGCTAGAGATGTTACCTCTAGGAGGTCATACCCCCTCTATCTAGAGATGTTACCTCTAGGAGGTCATACCCCTCTATCTAAAGATGTTATCTCTAGGAGGTGATACTTCCTCTAGCTAGAGACGTTACACCTACTATATGTCCTAGGTTGAAAACCCCCCACAACCAATTGTTTATTCCTCTGTCTTTGAACAAATGGCATAAATAAATCGAGGGTTCTAACTCGAGACCTCGACTTGTTGAGTTGCAGGCAGCATCCAGGCCAAATGGAGTTCTTCAAGAGACAAATGTTCTGGAAATGTGGAGGTGCAATATGAAGGCCAATTGCTCCCAGTTTGCACCAATGCTCTTGAAAATAAAGACACACAAAACACCATCTGTGGGGAGCTGAGATGTGGCCACGCCGTCGATCAGATCGACTACTTCGGATATAAGGCAGCGGGGAGTCGAGCCATTTCAAAAATCCAGTGTTCTGCAACGGTCGAGTCTTTAACAGAATGTATGATCGACGTTAAGGACAGCACCTGCTCCCCTGGTGCCCTCCAATGCTCCGGTATGTCAAATCATTTCTCTCTCAAATGGATCACTTCTTTAATCCTACCTTGGTCAAACTACAGCTCCTATCTGTGTAGTTAACCTCATAATGTTATATTGTGTGTCTAATCTGTAGACATTTCCAACATGTGGTAGGCTTAGGGTTAGCTCTATCAGTAGTAGAGGATCACAGAGTTAGCTAAGTAAGGCATGCAACGTTTGTGCATCTCCTGAATCGTATCTCACCTCTGCCTGTGTGCTTATATTTTTTTAAGGCTGGAGCAAGATGGCGCTGACCGTCAACAAGGCCTGCAGCGGAGTTCCGGTTGTTTACTCGGAAGGTAAAATAAGTGCCATTTCCTTGGAGGGCTGGACAAACACCGAAGGCGAGAGACTTTGCCGGGATTTGGACTGCGGCAGTTTGAAGTCGGTCAACACAACGACGTCGGATTGTCTCTGGACCACAAACTTCAGCTGTGCGGATGGAAAGATCCCAGACAACATCTGGGACTGCGAGAAGAACATCTATCTCTCAGAGGAGAGCCAATCAAAGAAGCAGCTCTTTATCGAATGTCAAGGTAAAATAGAATTTTCTGCAGGAGAATCAAAGAATCTTTGAAAAGATGCAACTTCACAATCGTTGTGTTGTTCATAAATGTTGTAGAAATGACGTTTTAGGAAATAGGATCTGTTGCAAAGAGTTTGATGAGAACATTGACGCACCGCTCAGGTTGGTAACGCTAAATACGAAGCTGCGGAAAACAGGCGGCTAGCTTAGCGTAGCTTATCATAAAGACACAGAGGAAGCAGCGTGGCTCCTAAAGCTCACTAACTTACTAACCTCAACGTGTTTTTGCTCCTTTGACATTTGACCTTTGCCTCCTAGATGAGCCCTCGGTCACCCTGTCAGAGGGATGCTTTGGGGAAGTGAAGATAGACGGCGTCGAGGTGTGCGACAGTTACTGGAAGGAGAGCGACGCTCAAATGGTTTGCGAGGAGCAGAACTGCAGCAACGCCATTGCCGGCTCCCTCCGTGGTAACGAGCCCAGTCCGGATCAGGAGTACCACCACGTCAGCTGTGAGGACAACCACTACACACTCGGCCAGTGCAAGAGATCCATGAGAAAGTGCTTCGGGCGGCTGGTGTCCGTTTACTGTGTCGGTACGTATGTTTGAATGGAATAAATCATTTATTTAGCGCAACAATTATTCATATAATCAGAATAATGATGGACAAATTAGGACTAATAATAATAACAGCAGCAGTGGATGTAGTAGAATAACAATGATCAAAAAGGAGTAATGGTATCGGCAATAGTAATGTGACTAATAATAATTATAATATGGCAATAAGGTACTACAAGCTCTCTAGAGGTGCAATATGGTACTACAAGCTCTCTAGTGGAGCAATATGGTACTACAAGCTCTCTAGTGGTGTAATATGGTACTACAAGCTCTCTAGTGGGGTAATATGGTACTACAAGCTCTCTAGTGGAGCAATATGGTACTACAAGCTCTCTAGTGGTGCAATATGGTACTACAAGCTCTCTAGTGGGGTAACATGGTACTACAAGCTCTCTAGTGGAGCAATATGGTACTACAAGCTCTCTAGTGGTGCAATATGGTACTACAAGCTCTCTAGTGGGGTAATATGGTACTACAAGCTCTCTTGTGGGGTAACATGGTACTACAAGCTCTCTTGTGGGGTAACATGGTACTACAAGCTTTCTAGCTGGGTAATATGGTACTACAAGCTCTCTAGTGTGGTAATATGGTACTACAAGCTCTCTAGTGTGGTAATATGGTACTACAAGCTCTCTAGTGGTGTAATATGGTACTACAAGCTCTCTAGTGGGGTAATATGGTACTATAAGCTCTCTAGTGTGGTAATATGGTACTACAAGCTCTCTAGTGGGGTAATATGGTACTACAAGCTCTCTTGTGGTGATACGTGGTACTACAAGCTCTCTAGCGGGGTAATATGGTACAACAAGCTCTCTAGTGGGGTAATATGGTACTACAAGCTCTCTTGTGGTGATACGTGGTACTACAAGCTCTCTAGTGGGGTAATATGGTACAACAAACTCTATAGTGGTGTAATATGGTACTACAAGCTCTCTAGTGGGACAATGTGGTACTACAAGCGCTCTCGTGGTGATATGTGGTACTACAAGCTCTCTAGTGGGGTAGGAAGATCATCTGATCTCATTGTCACGGTATCTGAAGAAATGTTATGATATAAGCCACATTTAGTTTCTAGGGCCCTTACAACTTGTCCCCCCACGTTCCTCCTATTTCATCAGAATTATAAGTAGAAACTTGTTTTTCATATTTACTTAAAATACATAGATATATATATATATTATTTGTTTCGATATTATATATATATACATATATGAGAGCATTATGGTTCTTTCTATCAAACTTCCTGGCAAAAAAGTTGATATTCCAAAATGTAAAACTATTCCTTCCAACGGGTTCTTTAAAAACATGTTTTCTATTATTATTCCCATCATGTTTACAGGTAACGTCCAGTTCAACACCACAGAAAGGTGTGGAGGTCAGATTGTCGTCAACTATCAAGGCGCGTGGGAAAAAGTGTGTCCGCTGAAGTCGTTTTCCGCGGGACATTTAGAGATGCTGTGTGAGGAGCTCCAGTGCAACGGCTACAACGCCACCATACGCAGCCAGGACCCCGACCCCCCGCTGAAGGTTTGAGCTCACACGCTGTGGGTTGTCTCCTACGTATCGTGACATCACATCGTGTTGAAAATGAGTCTTTATGTTAGATCTGCCTTTTTCACCTTCATTTGTATATTTCCTGAGTTTCAGTCAATTGTGAAGGTTTAAACAGGGATCCTACCATCATGGAAAACCTGGATTTCAAAATGGTTATTTTCAGGCCTGGAAAACTCCTTTAAACCAATTTTATTTCCAAAACTTTTGGAAAAGTCATGGAAATTTGTTATATTCAAAATGTTACGCAGTTTGGTTAAAAGAATAAACGTTGATATAATTTTTTATTCTTTTAATCAAACTATTGTCTATCACTCATGTATACACCGAGATTTCACGAAATGTTTGGTCATGGAAATTTGGAAAAATAATGGAAGAGTAATGGAAGAGTCATGGAAAAATAATGGAAAAACAATGGAAGGTAATAGAAGAGTAATGGACAAGTCATGTAAGTCCATTGTTCAACATGTGTATGAACCCTGCTCAAAGAATGGTGTCAGTTATTTTGTCAATATTCAGTGAAATATAACTTTTTGCCATATTTCACTTGTGGCTGTGAGACTTTCCATTGTGTTTTGTACGTCTGCATTTTAAAAGCTATCTCTCTAAAGACGTTTTGAATTTCAAAGGCCAGCTTGAAAGCGACGCTGCGCTGTACCGATTACAACCGGGAGATGAAGTACTGCCTCAGCCTCCGGCAGTGTGACAAGGTCCAACCCGCGGAGATCTACTGCAACGGTACCCACGACCAATAAGTACCACCAAGTGACCCAAATATCCATTCGGTTGTTCTTTTGCTTTGCTTTTGGCAAATCTCACAAATCTGAATTTATTCAACTTAAAAATAACAATTCATGATTCGTTAAACGTGGAAGTCTAGAGCAGTGGTTCTCAAATGGGGGTTTGTGTACCCCTGGGGGGACGTGAAAGCAGTACGGGGGTACATGAGATGTGTACAAAATATATTTAAATTAACATCCATTAAAAATAAAATATAAGTGAAAGTTCATGAACATAATTGTATATATTATATATTAAACCAGACACTGATGGCAGAGCACTGTGTATTTAACCACAAATGATAGTTAGGGGGTATGAATGACTAGTTAGGGGGTATACATGGCTAGTTAAGTGGTACACATGGCTAGTTAGGGGGTGAAAATTACTAGTTAGGGGGTAGAAATGGCTAGTAAGGGAGTAAAAAGGGCTAGTTATGGGGTAGAAATGGCTAGTAAGGGAGTAAAAAGGGCTAGTTATGGGGTAGAAATGGCTAGTAAGGGAGTAAAAAGGGCTAGTTATGGGGTAAAATGACTAGTTAGGGGGTACTTGGCTGAAGACATATTTCCCAGAGGGTACATCACTGACAAAAGGTTGAGAACCACTGGTCTAGTAAGTAGAAAAGACGAGATGTCTGTGTTTTGGTTTCAGGGTACGAGGTCCGTCCCACCGAGTCACCCGAAAACAGCGCCACCCCTGCGTGGCCCAAAGCGCTGTGGGTGGGATTCTCTCTGGTTCTGGTGGTTCTGATCGTCGTGTTCGTCGTCGTCTGCTCGGTCAAGAGAGCCAAGAGAGGCCGGAACGTCTCGCGTGAGTCGGTCCTTCACTACTGTCTTCCTAGTCGTTACGGCTCGATTACGATGGAGTATCTGTCATTTATTCAACTTTTAATGTCTTAAATAAGTTTACCGTTCAAACAGACTGCACTGGAGCCTTTTGCCACTAGAGGGCAGCCTTTCTGTATGCTGACTGCTGTGTGCTGCTGTATAAGACCATTACTATATGTATTTATATATATATATATATATATATATATATATATATATACTGTATTTATATATGTACTGTATTTATATTATATATATATAAAAGAAAATATATATATATAAATATATTTAAATATATAATATATATATATATGTATCTATACATTTATATATATACAGGACTGTCTCAGAAAATTAGAATATTGTGATGAAGTTCTTTATTTTCTGTAATGCAATTAAAAAAACAAAAATGTCATGCATTCTGGATTCATTACAAATCAACTGAAATATTGCAAGCCTTTTATTCTGATTTATTGCTGATTATGGCTTACAGTTTAAGAAAACTCAAATATCCTATCTCTAAATATTAGAATATCATGAAAAAGTATACTAGTAGGGTATTAAACAAATCACTTGAATTGTCTAATTTACTCGAAACACCTGCAAGGGTTTCCTGAGCCTTGACAAACACTCAGCTGTTATAAATCTTTTTTACTTGGTCTGAGGAAATATTAAAATTTTATGAGATAGGATTTTAGAGTTTTCTTAAGCTGTAAGCCATAATCAGCAATATTAAAAGAATAAAAGGCTTGCAATATTTCAGTTGATTTGTAATGAATCCAGAATGCATGACATTTTTGTTTTTTTAATTGCATTACAGAAAATAAAGAACTTTATCACAATATTCAAATTTTCTGAGACAGTCCTGTATATATATACAGTATATATACTGTATATATACTGTATTTATATATATATATATATATATACAGTATATATATATGTATATATATTACAGTTCTTAAAATGTAGAAATTACATCACCGTAATCCATTAATGCCTGCATGCTGACTTTTAAAAGAGTTTAATATCTGCATGTGTTGTGTAGTGCATGTGTTGTGGACTAAACGTGTACATTTGTGTACCCCAGTAAACGTCTAATGCCTTGTGTGTGTGTGTGTGTGTCTCAGGAATGCTGTCGAGGAAAGACGCGGCGTTTGAAAGCGGCGACTACGACGACGTGACGAGGCCGACCAACGAACTGGAGCAACTGAACCGTGAGTCTGGAGACGCCTTCGCTTGTTTGTTTTTATTTATTCATAATTTATTAGCATATATCCATCAATTTCTGACTTTTGCAAAATGAAATATTTAGTTCCGAAATCTATATATTATCTAATATGAAAAGGAATAAATTATTATAAGAATTAAAAAAGGAAAATGAAACCAAAAAGCTGAAAATACAAAAAGAATGTGGAAATATAAATGCTTATACGTACAAATATGTATAAATGTTTCAGTCATTCTATACCAGGGTTAGGGTTAAACGTGTGCAGTGACTTACATGAGGGAATAGATAAGATATGAATAGATAAGATATGAATAGATAAGATATGAAAAGATAAGATATGAATAGATAAGATAATAAGGAGACGGCTCTAAGACTTGCAGATATAGATATAAATAAAAGAAGTAATACAAATTTTAAAAAGTTAAATTAAAATAGCAACAAGAGTAGAATACATTTTACGAAACGAGAAATGTGAAATACAACAATGTAAGAATAAATAAGAAAAATAGAAGTAATGCTGACACCGGTGTTTGAGAGAATAACAATACAAGTACAAATAAGAATAATATATTATACAATTTTATATTATTGAACATAACAGGTAATACTAACATGACGTTGGAAAAGCAATACTTTACAGGACATGAATATAATTGTTCAAATGGCAGTATTTATTTACTTTTATGTTGCATTATGTCGGCATATTACATTTATTATTATTTTATATGTTATATTATAATATTTTCTTTGAATTAATAGCATTTCTTTAAATTGTGTCTATTATAAATATACTATACTACATAAGGTATATTCAACATCATAACACTAATTAACATGAATTATTAACTTTTTTAACGTCACCGCTAATTTCTTTGTTATCTCTTATTTTAGTTTCTACTATTTAGTAGATGTATGTGTCTCTTGTTGCCTCCGGGGATGAACAACGTCTCTTCAGTCTCCACACGGGACGTTTCACTCGTTTCCCGCCTTCATTAATAAATCGCGTATAAAAACTCTTCGTCGTCCCGCCGTCGGTTCAGGATTCAGATCCGAGTCCGAAGTCCCGGCGGAGGACGACCGGAGCTCTTCCTCGCTTCCTTACGACGACGTCGAGGTCCCGACGGTGGCCCCGAGGACCCGGGGGAGCCGGGACGCCCCGGGGCAGAGCGCAGGAAAGTAGTTCCGGTCGCATCTTCCCGACGCCGGGGGACCGTCCGTCAGAAATCTGCATTTTTAACGGGCAGCCGACTGTTTCTCACAGATGAGGACGAGCCGGAGAGTTACGACGACGTGGAGGCCGGAGCCGAGGGCCCTCAGACCCACGCCGAAGTCCACGAGAGAACCCAAACCCCAACGGGGGGCGAGGAGAACCTGGACCCGAGACCGGTGAGCCAGGCCTGAGTAGACGAAGCAGATCTTCACCAAAAAAACGAAATATACTGAAAAGAAGTCAAAAATATAGACGGGTAAATATTACAGGACAGGATTTCCAATGAAGTGAGGACACTCTGGAATAACTTCACTTCAGAGAAGATATGAAAAGAAGAAAAGAGTCGTACAAACCCAATCTTTAAATGTTCAAGATGAATATGATGTGAACTTTACGAAATGATCATATATCGTTGCAGAAACAGTTTTTGTTTGTTTGTTTTCGTTCTGTAATCTTCTGCCTGTCGTTGATTTGAAGTTTGTAATGAATAGTTTAGAATAAAAGACGCTTAAGAATCACTTCTGTTGTAATTTGATGATTTATTCAATATTTTTTCGAGAAATTAGTTTTGCAGTAGTTTGTAAATTTGATTGCTAGAAAAACATAAATGTGAACAATAGTGTATAACATCACACCGCTGCTAGCGTAAACTCTTACAGTGTGTGTGTGGAGGATTACAAGAATGGATACATCCAGATGTTATGGTCACATTCATGTGTTTTTATTTTCTAAAAGGAATATTTGCTGAATTCGATGACAGCGAGCAGCTGGTTAGCTTAGCTTAGCATAAAGACTGGAAACCAGGGGAACGGCTCACCAGGGTCCGTCCACTTGGCAGTTGGGACGCTCCCAAGTCTGACTTTGATTTCACGATTCAACGAATTTATTTGTAATTTGCGTCGTAAAAAAGTAAATTTGGATTATTTGAGCAACGCTGAACTGAGTCTGTTTAAAAAAGGAAAACAAGAACAATGTCACAGAAGTAAAGAAAGAGACATTTAACCCTTGTGTTGCCTTTGGGTCATTTTGACCCGATTCAATGTTTCACCCTCCTGTTACCTTTATATTTACTAACATATTTTACCCTTTGTGTTCAATTTGACGCCAGCAATTAAAACCTCCAGAAAATTATTAGAATTAATATTGTTTTCCAAGTTTAAGTGTGAGGCACTTTATGTTTGTTTGTTGACTACCGAAAGAACACCGACATTAAACATTGAATGGGGTCAAATTAATCCTAAGGCGGGGGGAGGGTGTAATATTGATTCGGGTCAAAATGACCCTAAGGCAACACAAGGGTTAAATAAAAACGTTGCATTCACAAGTTAAGAATAAATAGATATAATAAAAATACATTTGAATTAGAAATTATAAGAAACAAAATTGTTATGCCATAAAGACCGGAAGCATCCGCCTGCTTCCAGTCTGTGAGCTAAGCTAAGCTAAGCTAACACCCTCCTGGCTCTTTATCTACGGATTCTATAGTACCGATCTTCTCATGTAACGCTCGGCTACTAAACAAACTGACTTCCAAAGACGTCAAAGTGTTCCTGAACTTGTCCGATAACAGTTCGGTCGGCTGTGGAGCGATCCGTGTACCTCGTTGGCGGCGCTGCGCGGTGTTAGCATCATGCTAACGACGGCTTTGTGCCGCAGCTCCACCTTTAGGTTTGGTCCTGGAGACTCCGAGAGGTTTTGGGAACGGCTCCGATGTTGAGTATCAAACTTTATGTTCTGTCGTGTATAGTTTGATACACAGCACATTCAGCCGTTTTCACACAGCGACTCACGACCCTCGTCTCATAACATCTCACGTAACATTGACACAACTTTATTTATTAGTAGTATTATTATTCAGATCTTTACCATGTGATGCTCTGTACCAGATTCTAGCTTTACAGCAAATTTGCATATGTAGTGCCTTTGATGTTTTGTTTTATATTAATTAGCTGTGATGTTGCCCTGCATTTACCACAAACAACAACAACAACAACACAATCCAAACTATCTGGCTTTGCTCGAAACACCCCTGCTTGCCCCCCCTCCCCCCTCTCTCCTTAGAGGGGGGGCAAAGGGGCAGCTGCTCACTACCAATGTTAACATGAGTAGGGGCGCCCGTGAGGGACCGGCTGGTGCTGACAGACCCTGCCAGAGCCCCCACATGTTAGCCGGGGGGGGGGGGGGGGGGGGTCACGGAAGCAAAGGTACTTCCTCACCTGTGCACACAATTATTTTTCCATACCATTGAAATATTTTTCTGAATTTATTAGACTATATCCACCAATTTCTGACTTTTGCTAAATGAAATATTTAGATCCAATATATATATATATACATATATATATATATATATAAACAGAGAAATAGAAATGAAAAATAAATAATTGAAAGCTGATTGAAAGATATTCACAATCAAATCACAGATTTATTATTTATTGACTTTGAGCTACCGACTACACACTCCTGTCTCCACACAGCAGGATTCAACGTGACCAGTACTGAATGCACGTATTTACAATTGATGACATTTGATACGATACTCAGAAACTACACAATATTGTACATGTTACATTAATCTGACATCGCAGATCAAAACACGTGATCACGTGATGCATCCTCACGGGTCCTCCATTAGACCCAAAGACCAACCAGGACCCCCACACAGGGGCTCCTCCTGGTCCCCTCCGAGGGTCTCAATGCCCTCCTCTCCTCCTGTGTTCTGTACAGTAAGTATGACGTCTTACCAACTCACCAGCAACACCCTACTTCCCTTTACTGCATCAGGAATAACAATCTAAATATACTACATATATACATATATACATACGTTCAGTCAGGCTGGTCTTATGATAATGAGCCGTTATTTGTAGGTATCCAAATTATTTTGTGCACGTTATCCACGAAGTCCAATACCCACATGGAGTGAGGCGAGGGGGGTCCGACCAACATGGACCGCTCACCCAGAAGACCTCTCATCCAGAAGACCGCTCACCCAGAAGACCTCTCACCCAGAAGACCTCTCACCCAGAAGACCTCTCATCCAGAAGACCTCTCATCCAGAAGACCTCTCACCCAGAAGACCTCTCACCCAGAAGACCTCTCATCCAGAAGACCTCTCACCCAGAAGACCTCACACCCAGAAGACCTCTCACCCAGAAGACCTCTCATCCAGAAAACCTCTCACCCAGAAGACCTCTCACCCAGAAGACCTCTCACCCAGAAGACCTCTCACCCAGAAGAACTCTCACCCAGAAGACCGCTGTTTCTTCCGGGTTTGAAACAAGAAGGGGTTAGGGGGTTAGAGGCTTAACGCTAACCCTCTAACCCCCTAACCCCTAACCCTCTAACCCTCTCACCCAGCAGATGAAAAGTTCGTAAGTAAGTATTTTGCTCATTCACACAGAAACATGAAGGTGCCATCTGGAACCGAAAATGGTTCTTCAGAGTGATGCCATAGAAGAACCATTTCTGGTTGCTTAAAGAATTCTTCAAAGAACCTATAAAGGTGCCTCAAACGAAAAAAATGGTTCTCCAGTAAGTGATGGTCCTTTGTAGAACCGGAAAGCCTTAGAGCCATTTAAGATCCATTATTTTTCTGTGTGTACGACATGAAGTACAATTTTGAATGCAGGTCTTTAGCTTAAATGATGGATCTGAATATTTACCCAACAGGAAGTTCAGCTTCTGTGAACTTCCTGTTGCTCTCTGACTACTCTTGTCTTTTTAAATGTGTCACAAGATCCAGAACCAAGTGTCTCCATGATGTAAACACCATGTTTTGGTACAGGGCCCGGCTGCTTCGGCGTATGGAAGCTAAATGCAACCCGTCACTGAGCATCCGGCGCCGCCTCCGCTTCTCCAGACCCGGGCTTCTCCCCGGAGGCGCCGACTCTTTCCCCTGACGGCTGGATCCCGTTCCCCTCCCTGAGCCAGTCCTTCTCCACGTACGCTCTCACCTCCCCCACCGTGGACCTCTTCTCTACATCCGGGGCCAGGAGCTTCCCGAACATCTCCATGGCCTCCGGAGTGAACCTCTTCCACAGGGGGGGAACCTCCTCCTCCTCGTCGTGCGGCGTCTCCTCCGTTCGGCACCAGTCCGCGAACTCCTGGTAGAATTCGTCAGAGTCCAGGCAGCACTCCCAGGGGAAGTAGCCCGTGAGGATGCAGAAGATGACCACCCCGAAGGCCCAGGTGTCCAGGCTGGGCTCCACGCTGATCGGAGGAGCGCTCACTTCCTTCTGGCCCTCCGTCAGGGCCACGGTGCAGAGCTCCGGGGACATGTAGGGCAGCGTCCCTGTGATGAAGCGGATCATGGTGCCTCTCTTCTGAGCCAGCCCGAAGTCCGCCAGCTTGACCTGGCAGCAGCGATTGTCCAGCAGGAGGATGTTCTCGGGCTTGACGTCGCGATGGACCAGGCCGTGGCTGTGGATGAACTCCAGGGCGCTGGCGATCTGGAGGACGCAGCGCTTTACGGAAGATTCTGGGATGCCCACCTGGAACACGGACAAAGGAGGGATGGGGCTCTTTATCATCTAGTCATTAGTAAAGGAGTGAAAAAGTGACATCACAAAGCACCTCTTAAAGAAAGAAAGAAAGGATCCAAATGTGCAGCCTCCGGACTTTCTGGCATACGTACTGTGACACAGACGGTATGACCTTGTCAGACCTTGAGACCTTGAGGATAGGGATTGCAAGTGATGCACATTTCATGCTGCCACAACCCATTGTCTGCCCCCCCCCCGGTCGTCTCTCGGTCTTGTCCATGTTTTGACTCACCTTGGGCTGGATGATGGCGAACAGGTCCCTGCCGATGACGAGCTCCTGGGCGAAGCAGTAGTGCTCGTCGGACTGGAAGGCGATGCCGAAGAGGCCCACGATGCAGGGGTGGCAGGACAGGTGCAAGGAGATGCAGTACTCGCGCAGAAAGCCCTGCAGCTTCGTGGAGGCCTTGGGCATCACCTTCAAGGCCATGGGAGTCCCTGAAGGTCATGCATCACGCCGTTATCACCGTCACCGTCCATGCACATCGTCTTCATCTTACTTCATGCACATCGTCTTCATCTTACTTCATGCACATCGTATTCATCTTACTTCATGCACATCCTCTTCATCTTACTTCATGCACATCCTCTTCATCTTATTTCATCTGTGCGCTAACGATTATCTGGTGTATCATTGGGTATCTCTTCTACAACCTTAAACTTAAACCAGGTCACCCCAAATTCACTCATCGGGTTTATATTGTATTCTTGTGTTGGTACTTTTCTCCCCTCTTCTCTGTTCAGTGTGATTACTCCACTCATCTTTCTCTCTCCAGTTCAACTTTGTGTTTTATGAATTACAATGTATTTGCAGATTGGAGCGCTCTGACATTTTTGGGGGATTTTCAGCTCATTTACGCAACATTGCAAACAAAGATTTGTTTAGTTTCTGACGTTTCTTTTACTAAAAAACAAATGTCTAAAACATGTGGTCACTCATTGTTTACTTTATTTATTTCTACCACCAACATTAGTACACACAGACAAATAATGGTTCTTAAATGGTTCTTTAAGAGGCTTTGTGGTTCTACGAAGAACAATCACCTACTAAAGGACCATTATTTGTTTGAGACACCATTAAAGCTTCTTTGAAGAACTCTTTAAGGAAATGGTTCTCCCTGGTTTAAAAAGTTCTTTGTGGAACCAGAAAAGGTGCCTTAAAGAACCATGTTTTGAAGGTTCCATGAGACACCTTTATAGGTTCTTTGAAGAATTCTTTAAGGAAATGGTTCTTTAAAAAACTCTGGTTTGAAAGATTCTTCATGGAACCAGAAATGGTTCTTCTATGCCATAGAAGAACCATTTCTGGTTCCATGAAGAATCTTTCAAACTGAACATGGTTCCTCAGACTGAGGAACCATGTTCAGTTCCAGATGCTCCTTCATGGTTCTGTGTGTACGTTACGATGTGCTTGAGTCATAAAACACATCAAGACGTATGTTTCTTTCAGGGAAAAAGAGTTTAAATGTAAAATATTGTATTCACATGATTAAATCTCTGTGGAGATAACTAATCGCGTTTTCTCCCCCAGAAGACGTAGTAGTTCGTACCCCTGAAGCGATGCGTGACCAGCAGCACTTTGCCGTACTTCCCTCGGCCGATCTCCTTGACCACGTTGAAGTGCTCGTGGATCTCCAGCCGCCCGATGCTCTGAGCCGTCAGCTCCATGAGCTCGTCGATCAGGCTGCCGTCCACCAGGCCCAGCTGGATCATCTGGACAGAACCGACCCGTTACACACGTCTAGGGCTGAGCGCTCACACATAGATGGCTTTCCTCAGCAGTAAGGTGACGACCTCAGTAATTGACTTTGCTTATAGTTTTGACACGTGGACATTTTCAATGTTTACATATTTATTTATTTTCTTAACTTCCATTCTTTCTCTTTTTCCCCAAATTCTTAATTCTAGCACTTTTTAGTCTTTTAGAGAGTGTATCACAAATACACAGATCACAAGTGCACATGGAAAATATAACATTGAATCGCTAAATTATTTAATTATTTGAAACAGCAAAGCATGTAGGTGTTTAAAAACATTGAGTTAGATTTTTTAAAACAAATTTAGCCAATATGGTAATTTTTCCATAATTAATTTAAGAAAAACATCATAACGTATCACATGTTGTATTATATGATGACATACATATTGTAGTCTTTTGTAGCACTTAATGAATGCAGACCCAATGAGTGTATCACAAATACACAAATACACAGATCACAAGTGCACATGGAAAATATGACATTGAATTCTTAAATTATTGAATAATATGAAACAGAAAAGTGTCAATAAGATGTATAAAGAAATTGAGTTTGATTATGAGTAAACATTTAGCCGATATGGTAATTTGTCCATCATTAATTTAAGAAAACCATCATCACATATTACATGTTGTACTATATGATGACATGCATATTGTGTTATCCTGATAATAAAACTAAACCGTTAACAGCATTCACTCGTAGAAGAGTTGGACATTACGGTACCATCATTAGATATTGATCCGGGTCACTTCTTACCTCTTTTCTATTGGTTCCCAAGTAAGTCACTGGAGTCTGAAAAGAGACAAAACTCAACTAAACACACGTTGTCCGTCCCGTCTGTCCTCCACCTTCCCGTCTGTCCTGCACTTTCCTGTCTGTCCTCCACCTTTCTCGTGCTGCTGCTGCTTCAGGGGTCAGCGTGCAGACTGCCCAACTCGCAGCTCTGTTGTCAGATAGGGACGCTTTGACAACTGATCACAAACTGCCTCTGCATAGGGCAGACACACACACACACACACACACACACACACACACACACACACACACACATAGTGGCCGACATACAGTATAATCAGCTGCAGATGTAAAAAATGCATATGAGAAACATTGGCTTAACCTTTGATAACAACTGGCACTTAGCTGTCACAGGTCTGTCACATGATGTCATAATATAATTTCACATGCTCGGTTCAAACTTTAGGGACTTCAAATGTAACATCACATGCACTTATAGTTGTACACTTATAGATGCTTTACAGACTATGAACAACTTATGACCTCATGAATTGTTAAAGAAGAAGCTAAAAGTTTATGAAATATGTCAAATTCAGCTCCTCATTGATCCATAAATCAAGCAGTAGAAGCGGGGGTGTAGTTTAGTGTTTGTCAGTGTGCCCGTGTACCAGCTGCTCCTCTAGAGAACACACATCAGTCAACGAGAACAGGCCACGCCACCACGCGGTCCACGTTGGCTCTAAGGCTCAAAGGCTGAAGTGGAATCTGTTGTGAGTGGACGTCGTGAATCAATCAACTCAACTTCAATGTCGACATGAAACTCTGACCGACTCGTTGCGTTTCAATTGGCTCTCTTGACCGACACAAGCTCGAGGGACTGCTGGATCTTTTAGCACCTAGTGGCTTCTAAAGGTACTTTTACTAATTAACATATTCAATACAGTACTTCAGTATTATTTTTGATCTGGTAATGCTACTTTTACTTCAGTAAATGATCTCAATTTACTGGGAATTTTTGCAACCTCTGAAGGTCCTCATAGTCCCTGTTCATTCTGCCCAATGGGGTCCTCGTAGTCCCTGTTCATTCTGCCCAATGGGGTCCTCATAGTCCCTGTTCATTCTGCCCAATGGGGTCCTCATAGTCCCTGTTCATTCTGCCCAATGGGGTCCTCATAGTCCCTGTTCATTCTGCCCAATGGGGTCCTCGTAGTCCCTGTTCATTCTGTCCAATGGGGTCCTCGTAGTCCCTGTTCATTCTGCCCAATGGGGTCCTCATAGTCCCTGTTCATTCTGCCCAATGGGGTCCTCATAGTCCCTGTTCATTCTGTCCAATGGGGTCCTCATAGTCCCTGTTCATTCTTCCCAATGGGGTCCTCATTGTCCCTGTTCATTCTACCCAATGGGGTCCTCATAGTCCCTGTTCATTCTGTCCAATGGGATCCTCATAGTCCCCGTTCATTCTACCCAATGGGGTCCTCATAGTCCCTGTTCATTCTACCCAATGGGGTCCTCGTAGTCCCTGTTCATTCTGTCCAATGGGGTCCTCATAGTCCCTGTTCATTCTACCCAATGGGGTCCTCATAGTCCCTGTTCATTCTGCCCAATGGGGTCCTCGTAGTCCCTGTTCATTCTACCCAATGGGGTCCTCGTAGTCCCTGTTCATTCTGTCCAATGGGGTCCTCATAGTCCCTGTTCATTCTACCCAATGGGGTCCTCATAGTCCCTGTTCATTCTACCCAATGGGGTCCTCGTAGTCCCTGTTCATTCTGTCCAATGGGGTCCTCATAGTCCCTGTTCATTCTACCCAATGGGGTCCTCATAGTCCCTGTTCATTCTGTCCAATGGGGTCCTCATAGTCCCTGTTCATTCTACCCAATGGGGTCCTCATAGTCCCTGTTCATTCTACCCAATGGGGTCCTCATAGTCCCTGTTCATTCTACCCAATGGGGTCCTCGTAGTCCCTGTTCATTCTGTCCAATGGGGTCCTCATAGTCCCTGTTCATTCTACCCAATGGGGTCCTCGTAGTCCCTGTTCATTCTACCCAATGGGGTCCTCGTAGTCCCTGTTCATTCTGTCCAATGGGGTCCTCATAGTCCCTGTTCATTCTGTCCAATGGGGTCCTCATATTCCCTGTTCATTCTATCCAATGGGGTCCTCGTAGTCCCTGTTCTAAGGCTGAGGTTAACAATGTTCCTGACCAGGAGCTTTAGATAAAAAGGTTGAAATGGTTGAACTTGGCCTTGTCTTGACCCCCCCCCCCCTCGCCCTAACAAAAGGGGCGTAACAGGGTCACGTAATACATCTATCATCAAGTAATCTGTGTAACTCTGCTCGTAGTTATGCTTATTGATGTTGTTGTGGCTCGTATGTTCATTGTCAACTCCTCCCCCCACATATGTAACCTACTAGATAACTGGGACGTCTCTGGGAATAATTGTACATGAGTAGCACTTGTGTTCTGACTTCCATCCCCCGATCCAAAGGCTGTTCGCTTGTGACCTCTTGCTTTTGTTATGAAGCTGCAGTAACTGTCTCGGCAGGTGAGGAGTCAAGGTGAAGTCTTGAAGTGTGAAGTAATCTTCACACAGCTGTTTGCATGTCGACTTCCCGTCTTGTGTTCTTGTGTGTGGTACCTCTGAAAAAGCACCATGTCATCGGCAAAGAAATCCATATAAAGAACTGTGAGACGGAGTCAAAAGCTCAGGCTTGTTCCGAGAGTAACCCAGATTTCTATTTTTAACGACGCTCATCTAAACCCGCGGCAGAAAATGACACAACCGTAAATGCAATGCCGGGATTATCTCACACTGTGTTTACAGTGTCGGATGAATGGGGACGTGAGAGAAACATCGAAATGCTTGTCGATTAGAACTTTCCACTTCAACACACGGCCTGGCCTGCATGCCATGAATGCACTCGCGCCGCGGCACTCGCAAACAGACAAATCCCCCGAGGCGTCGCCCGCAGGCCTAATGGGGTGTTGTGTGCACCTGTGAGTGTGTCGTTGTCCGGGTGTTGGCCTGTGTTTTCATTCACGGCGAGAGATCACTCGACAGTGTGACCTCTGAGAGTTATTCTGGGGGCAACCGAGCGCCCACGGGACCAAGACACGGATCCTTCGGTGTGTGGGTCTCTGCAGGGCTGTTCAGTTCAGTTTCACTTCAGTTCAGTTTATTTGTATAGCCCGTTTTCACAAATTACTAATTTGTCTCAGAGTGCTTTACAATCTGTACATATAGACATCGCAAAACCTCACATCGGATCAGGAACAACTCCCAAACAACCCTTCTGTGGTGGGTTAATGAGGGGTCACATGCAGTCTCGGGATGTTGGCTTTCTCTGGTAGTTGGAAGTAACTGATATGAGACGTGGGCTCCTTCGGGGGACCCATCCGGAGGAAAAGTAGTCGGACATTAACTCAGATCGACGTTCTGAATGTTCAAATCGGCTCATTAGCTTAGATGTGCCTTTCTGTATCGATTTCTTCCCCAACATGGAGTCTAAAGGCGTCGCTTGGCTCCAGCCGTCCACCAACATCAACCCTCTCTGGTGCTCGTGCCAGGCGGGATTAAATGTGTGTCGTGGAGTTTGTGATTATCGTGTTACGCTGTCACCACAGACGTCGGGTCACGTCATTTTTGGGATCTTTTACATCCCTGGATGGTTGAGGGTCTTCGAGGCGCCAGACGTCCGATATCTCGGTGCCCGTCCCGACTTCCCATCCCGTCATCGTGCTCTTGCAGTTCCTCTGGCCAACATCTTGAGATCAATTCGAAGAAAGATACTCCAGGGAGTTTCGTTTCAGCTGTCAGCGCAGAACAGCGTCGCTATTTTCCATCATTAATATTGTTTTTGCCGTGCAGGGAAAATGAAGCCACGGCTATCAATTCCAAAACTAACGAGAGGAAATATCAAACCCAACTAATGATCGCTCCAGATCCACATCATGGAAAGTTCATCAGCAGAAACGGGGCGACTTTATTTTAAACCAGTTCAGACTGGCTAAAGTCTGTGAACAATCAATTATTCCCATGATGGAGACACGATTAAGACATAAATGAGGCGTTGTGCTTGAAGCTGTGTCACGACAAAACATGAAGTGGAGTTGTCGTCACTGGGGACTGAAAGACTTGGTAAACATTAATGTTCCTGTTTCTGGTCACTAGGTAAATGTAAGTGGAAGTTGTAGCTCTGGTTTTGGTCTCCAGCAACTCTCCAGAGAATTATGTGGCTTTTTTTATTTAGCTGAGGGAAACTGAGATACTGTCAGGATATTTATTAATACAATACGAATAAATACTCAAAACTGCTTCGGGGGTTTAGGTTAGGGTTTTCATCAATATTCACATTCACGTTATTTTTTTATTAATAATTAATAATTATTATTTTTGAAACATTTTGATTTTTAAAAATGGTTTAAAGGATTAGAATTTATTTTATAAATAATATAAAAATAATAATAATAATAATAATATAAATAACTAATGTTTCTAGAGCAGCAACAGAGCTAATGTTTACACCACAAAGTCACGATGTAAACTCTTATATCTGAGAAACAAAAATGAATAATAACTCCTGACATCACGACGCGGAGTGAAATACGTAATAATAAATGACATTTTAAAAACAGACGATAAAAGAAGCGGTGGCGTTGGAGCGTCTCATTAAATACCGTCAGGCCTCTGATAAATTACCTCAGATTGAGTCGCTTGGACCCCGACATGAAGGTTGGGTGGGGGGGGGGGGGGGCCGACACGAAGGGAACTGAAGTCGTGGACAGAAACTCCATGAAAAGATTCATTAATCACGAATGATTCGGGTGTTGGGTTCTTGGGCGTGAGTAACTCCATCTTGGCCGTCCAACCCGTGCTGAAAGAGGCTTTATCTTCTCCATCAATCACACACACACACACACACACACATTCATACACGGCTGCAACATTACATATTACATTCTTCAGGATCTGAAGGTTCCTGATCCTCCAGAAGGATCTATCTGTGTAAACGTTGTTTTCTTGTTGTTTTTCCGCCCCAGATGGTTGATTTTGGTCTCCATGATCCTCAAAACGATTCTCCTTCAGAAGCAGTTCATGGACACGGTGAATGTTGTTGGTGACACAGTGTAAAGTTACCGTATGCAGCTGTTTGGACATTTCAAAAAGGTTATTAATCTATTAATCAACAAATTCTACTTCTCCCATATTGATTCCTCACCAGCGATCTTATTTGGCAATAAATACGCATAAAAATGAGATAAACATGAAGAACAACTCCTAACAAATGTTTGTTTTGACACATAACACAATGCACGGACTGTAGTGCCAACTCAGCGGTAACCGGAGCTCGCCGAGCGGCGCATGTGTAATGTTACTACAGCATCCCCTACAGCGCCCTGGTGGTCAAACAAGGGGAGGCGGTCAGTGGGCCTTAATATAGAAAGGCGTGAGTGGACGGTGTTGATGGAGGAGGAGCAGACAGGCTGCGGGGGTTCGGTTACAGACGACCCGGGGACAGCTTTCCTGACCTCTGACCGCCGCTCCCCGTCCGCTGATGAATGGGACCATACATGTCGAGTTGTTTTCCAATCTTACTTATAGATGTGCACTTATTAGTCGTTGACTACACAAGTACCAACACATGTGACGTGTCTTTAACATGTATTTCTATGTGTTGCTCTGGCAACTGGCAATGGGATACTTTCAGGACAATCCGTGAAGCTCTTATTTAACTAACCAGTTAGCCGGTGGCTCATTCCACGGCAGCTCAATGAGAGATGAGGAATAGAACCTTCTAGACCCTCTTGTGAAAAGATGATTAATAATCCTCTAAATAATGAAGTTAATTCATAGTTCACAGTCAGACAAGTGAAGCCAATGCAGTAGTGTCTTTAAACCTCCATTCTCTCTCCTGACCACCAGGGGGTGACACCTCTGGTTGTATAGAAGTCTATGCCTCATGTGTTAAAGCTGCATTCTCTCCACTGACCACCAGGGGGTGACTCCTCTGGTTGTATAGAAGTCTATGCTTCATGTGTTAAAGCTGCATTCTCTCTCCTGACCACCAGGGGGTGACACCTCTGGTTGTATAGAAGTCTATGCTTCATGTGTTAAAGCTGCATTCTCTCTCCTTTCCACCAGGGGGCGACTCCTCTGGTTGTATAGAAGTGTATGCTTCATGTGTTAAAGCCGCATTCTCTCTCCTGACCACCAGGGGGCGACTCCTCTGGTTGTATAGAAGTCTATGCTTCATGTGTTAAAGCTGCATTCTCTCCACTGACCACCAGGGGGTGACTCCTTTGGTTGTATAGAAGTCTAAGCTTCATGTGTTAAAGCTGCATTCTCTCTACTGACTCCTCTGGTTGTATAGAAGTCTAAGCTTCATGTATTAAAGCTGCATTCTCTCTCCTGGCCACCAGGGGGCTCTTCTGGTTGTATAGAAGTCTATATAGTGACTCTACTTCTCTCTTGATGTATTCCCTCAGTAAACATTGTAAACATGAGTTTATGTCTCAGTCTCTGGTTTCAAGTCTTCTTTTATACAGCATGATGTCATCATTTATACTTTATGGTCATTTAGAGTAAAAAAGACCATGAAGCAGGGGACGCTTTGGGGGCGGGGCTTACTGTGATTGACAGAGCCCTACATGGCGTCCTACACCAGTCCTCCGCAGTCCAAATATGGTAACTTCTGTTCATTGGTTGCAAAAACAACAACAACAACAACAACAACATAGTCACATCCCAAATCCAAGCTGGTGGCGTCACCACGTCGACTTCTCACATCGGCTATGGACGGACGTTTTTTTTGATGAAACTTGAAGCATACGGTTGTTACGGTGTGACCGAAGAGCCGACACATGGAGCCGGTCACATGTCGGTGAGCGACCCGTGGGATCTCAGTGGTTCTGGAGCCAAACGGCTCCGTGATCCGGGCCCAGTGACAGGTGGACACACTGATTGGCTTGCAGGAGTTATGTTCAGGATGCATGCTCGATGCCTCCTGGGCCGCCGCCAAGGAAAACATCAAACTATGGGATGAGGAGCATCAGCCGGGAGGTCGAGTTACAACATGAACGCTGCCCCCCCCCCCCCACACACACACACACACAGAAAGATGAAGGTGCATCTGGAACCAAAAACGCTTCTTTCGAGTGATGCCATAGAAGAACCATTTCTGCGCTTCCACGTAGAACCTTTCAAACCATTGTTCTTTAAAGAGTTCTTCAAAGAACCTATAAAGGTGTCTCAAAGAACCTTCAAAAAATGGTTCTCTAAGGCACCATTTTTGGTGCCACAAAGACCTTTCAAGCCAGGGTTCTTTAAAGAACCATTTCCTTAAAGAGTTCCTCAAAGAACCTATAAAGATGTCTCAAAGAACCTTCAAAAAATGGTTCTCTAAGGCACTATTTCTTGTTCCTCAAAGAACCTTTCAAACAAGGGTTCTCGAAAGAACCATAATCTTAAATAGTTTCTCAAAGAACCTATAAAGGTGTCTCGAAGAACCTTCAAAAAATGGTTCTTTAAGGCACCATTTATGGTTCTACCAGGAACCTATTAAAGCAGGGTTTTTTAAAGAACCATTTTCATAAATAGTTATTTAAAGAACCTATAAAGGTGTCTCAAAGTCCCTTAGAAAATGGTTCTTTTAGGCACCATTTCTGGTTCCACCAAAAACCTTTCAAACCAGGGTTCTTTAGAAAACTAGTTCTTCAAAAAACCTATAAAGGTGCCTCAAATGAAAGAATGGTTCTTCAGTAGGTGATGGTTCTTCGTAGAACCACAAAGCCTTTTAAGGAACCATTTAAGGACCCTTAGTGTTCTGATGGTTCCCCGCCTGCCGCTCCCCTCAGGCCTCCGTGTCTGTGCTAATTGAGATAATTGTGTGGCATGAGTATGAGCCGCCGCTATGCCAGAGCAGTTATCCCACCGTGGGTTAACATGGTGGCATGTGGATTCCATGGAGACTTTCACAGGCAGCCAGGGATTGTACTATGTGACCTCTCAGCCAGGCACGCCCAACGAGCTGCTGCAGTACTGTGACCTCTCAGCCAGGCACGCCCAACGAGCTGCTGCAGTACTGTGACCTCTCAGCCAGGCACGCCCAACGAGCTGCTGCAGTACTGTGACCTCTCAGCCAGGCACGCCCAACGAGCTGCTGCAGTACTGTGACCTCTCAGCCAGGCACGCCCAACGAGCTGCTGGAGACGAGCGTCGTGGTGGATCTACTGCTGAGGCTCAGAATAGCTTCGCGGTATTCTGTCCACTTGGCTGGGGGGAGTGTGAGAAAGGACTCAGTCACTGAATCTTTGTTTATAGTGTCTCATTAAAAGAAATATTTATGACTAACTAACATGGATATATATATATATATATTATATATATACATATATATATAAATATATAACATATATATATATAAATATATATAAATATATACATATACATATATATAAATATATATTTATATAACATATATGTATATATACATATATATGCATACATATATATATACATATGAATATATATATATATGTATATATATATGTTTATATATATATACATATTTGTTCTGCCTTTGTTTGTGGATACACACACACACACACACACACACACACACACACACACACTCCTCGGACATGACAGAAGCTCATTAATAAAGTATATTTGTCCAAAACAAAGCAAGGGAAATGTCGCCACCTAGTGGCGCTTCAGGCAAACACAGTCTGCCTCGTACCACCGGAAATAGTGTTGGCCTGTTGAAGGTATGACTTCCGTGAAGCACGTGTGTGTGTGTGTGTGTGTGTGTGTGTGTGTGTGTGTGTGTGTGTGTGTGTGTGTGTGTGTGTGTGTGTGTGTGTGTGTGTGTGTGTGTGTGTGTGTGTGTGTGTGTGTGTGGCATATTGGCTGGTATCCATCTCTTTTATAATCTTAGAGGAGAAGAGTAGCAGAGCAGAGACATTGAAGTGACAGGACCTGCTGCACACACACACACAACCACACACACACACACACACACTCACACACACACACACACACACACAGTCCACCACTCCAGAGGACGTCATCTTATTGACTCACCTTCGTTTCCTGGAGGCTCCACCTACCTGTGCTGCTTCCGGCTGTGCGGTCGTGTGTTTTGTCCCCATAAGGATGCAAAGTCCCAGAACCGTTGGTCCAGGGGCCACACAGTGGCCCTTCAATCTCACCTGGACCAACAACACCAACGTCGACCACCACGTCCACATGTTCCCCTTCCCTACAGTGCAGAGCAGCACCTTATGTGTATTGTTCTCCATGACCACCACGAGCAGGCCGGCTTCCTATTGGCTGACTGGTGGTTTCTTACCGGGACACAAGACTCTCTCATCTCATTTGAGACATGTTCCACGGCTGAGTGAGCTCAATGGATCCTAATAGCAGAGGCCCTCCACTCTCAGGGGGCAGCGCCCCCCAGTGGACAAATAAAGAACATTTCGTTCAACAAATTGAGTGAAATGACTTCGGACCCCCTGTGGAGGGCCGGTTCTTGCCCTCGGGCCTCATGTTTGACCTCCCTGGCGTCTTCTGTCAGACGTCCTCTGAGTTCAATCAACTGGTTCATATTCAGAAATGTGAAATGAGTCAGAGCCGGAAATAAAAGGATAACAATGATGAACGGTGGAAAACTGAAATTCCCCTTTTGTACTGGTTCACCAACACCCGCCATTCTGACGCTGAAAAGGGGAGGGGCTTAAGTGTAAGGCTGTAACAAACAAAATAAAAACAAAAAAAGAGGAAGAGGACTGTTTTGAAAGTTTGACTTCTACAGAAAGAGGAAGAGCCGCGTGGAGTTCCTGGAAAGGGGCCTCCTCTTCTTCGATGCGTCTTCCCTTTTTCTAACTTCTTTTGAATATCAAATGGACAATTCATAACAAAAGAGAGTTTATGAAGCAAAAAAAGGAGATGAAATAGAGATAAGCAGCTTTTACATCCACCAGACGTCCAGTTTCATCCCTCTGTTCATCCTGAAGGGTTTTTACCTCATATTTATCGTTCTTAGCCCGATTTGCACGTTTAATTCCTAAAAACATGAAAATGGATTCTTCTTTTCATATTCTGATTCATGAAGTTACAAAAAAGATAAATCCAACATAAAATATGAGCATTTGAAAGAGAATGCCTCATTTGCATATTCAAAACAAACCTAAAGGGGTAAATGTCACGGTGCCCTTGTTTCTGCATTAAAGGTCCTCTTCAGACCGGCAGGGGGCGCTGTGGTACAAGGAGAACTCTGCGGTGTGTGAGCGCTGCTCTGCATGACGTCGGCCTCGAGTCTCACTCCGACCAACCAAAGTAAAACCGGAAGGATGAAGCTCTGGGTTTCAAAATATGGAAATGACACGAAGACAGAAAAGCAGAACCGTGACCTGGCGGTCCTTATCTCCCGGTCCAGAGGACCAGGGGGCCGCTCGGGTCATGGGGGCCCCGGCCTTCCTCTTCCGAGGAACTGGAACGACCTCCGCCCGGCGTCCACCCGGGTCCAGACAGGAAGTGGCCCCCAAAACCCTTCAAACCGGGGTCCAGACAGGAAGTGGCCCCCTCTGCCAGGGATGAAGTGCTGCAGCACCTCTCTAGTCCTCATTGGTTTTGTTTTGATGTTTAGTTTATGTTCAATTGCATAAACACACAGACATATTCATACTATAATTATGCTACATTTATACTATATTTATACTATAATTATACTACATTTATACTATATTTATACTATAATTATACTATATTTATACTACATTTATACTATATTTATACTACATTTATACTATATTTATACTATATTTAAACAATATTTATACTATATTTAAACTATATTTATGCTATATTTATACTACATTTATACAATATTTATACTATATTTATGCTATATTTAGACTACATTTATACAATATTTATACTATATTTATGCTATATTTATACGACATTTATACAATATTTAGACAATATTTATGCTAAATGTATGCAATATTTATACAACATTTATACAATATTTATACTATATTTATACTTCATGTATGCTACATTTATGCTACATTTCTACAATATTTCTACAATATTGCTACAATATTTCTACAATATTTATATCGGACGCAGGTAAAAACCAAAAAGGTTAAACGGATTGCAGGGCGTGTTTCCATGGTAACAGAAGGGGGGGGGGGACCCTGTAGTGCGGAGTCCCACCGCATCGAAATGCCGGCCTAAATATACACTAATTTTCTCTCACTCGCTCTCGTGCACACACACACGTACACACACACACGCACACGTACACACACACACACACACACACACACACACTTGACTGCAGAGACAGACACCATGCATCAATGTACAACACTGGACAGGACAGTGTGTGTTGCACATGCCCATATGTGGTCCTGACTGCAACACACACGTGGTGCAGAAAACACACACACACACACACACGTACACACACACACACGTACACACACACACACGTACACACGTACACCTTCCAACCTGTTACTGGCAGTCCCCCCCCCCCCCCCCCAACCCCACCCACCCTCTCTCCCTTATGCATTCGCAGCCTGGTGCACACAAGTCGAACCCCCCCCCCCCCCTCTCTCTCTCTCTAGGTGCTCCAGTGGATAATGAGCTAAGATACGGCGTGTGTGTGTGTGTGTGTGTGCGTATGGCCTTGTGCCTGCTGACTAGTGTGAATTCTAATTACATAATAATGAGCACATCTGCGGGGCAGTGTAGATTAGAGTGTGTGTGTGTGTGTGGGGGGGGGGGGGGGGTGTATGTGAGAGTGTATGTGTGTGTGTGTGTGTGGGGTCAGGGCCCGTTAGACGGCTCAGATGTCAGTTTTCAGCCGCGGCCCAAATCGATGCCCAGGAGGCGGAGCCTCAACTTTATCCCTGTAGGCTGAACACTGGATTTAATAACGTGTCACGGAGTTTATCTGGTCTTGGTGACGTGGTCACTCATAGCTACACCTTCCCCAGCTACACCTTCACTAGCCACACCTTCACTAGCTACACCTTCACTAGCTACACCTTCACTAGCTACACCTTCCCCAGCTACACCTTCACTAGCCACACCTTCACTAGCTACACCTTCACTAGCTACACCTTCACTAGCTACACCTTCACTAGCTACACCTTCCCCAGCTACACCTTCACTAGCTACACCTTCCCCAGCTACACCTTCACTAGCTACACCTTCACTAGCTACACCTTCACTAGCTACACCTTCACTAGCTACACCTTCCCCAGCTACACCTTCACTAGCTACACCTTCCCCAGCTACACCTTCACTAGCTACACCTTCACTAGCTACACCTTCACTAGCTACACCTTCATAGCTACACCTGCACGTGTCGCGGCTCCGTCATGATGTCACGTCTCTGTGTGGAAACTAAAACTGTTTCTTTGTTGTTGGAGTCGCTTTGTCTTCCTGAGCTTCTTGAAGTTCACCTCCTGTGGTGATCCTTGGCGTGGAGGAGGAGGAGGAGCAGGAGGAGGAGGATGCTGGGTCATTGTGGGTGGGATTGAAGGAGCAAAAGGTCACAGCCGAGGAGGTGAACTAGGAAGTTTTCTCAAGAGTAGGAAGGACCTCCCCCCCCCCTCCTCCTCCTCCTCCTCCTCCTCCTCGTTTAGGGAGTTCACACCTTGCTGTCCCTTTTCAAGCCGTCACATGGGAGTGGGAGGAGCCACCTGGCAGGAATGTGCATGCCTCCAATAAGCCCCGCCCCTTCGCAACCTGAAAAGATATCGTCCAATAATAAACACCAGGGAAAACAAGTGGAAATCTATTCACCATAGCTACACATAACATATAATATTCCCTTCTTTATTTCCTTTTTTTATTCATTCAATTTTTTCAAATTTCATTGAACAAAAAAGAACGCGACAAATCATTGAAAATGACAACTTTTTTTTTTATAAATAGAAAAGTAATAAAAAAAATACAACAACAAAAGAAAAAAGAAAAGCAGACATATTCCATTCTAATCTATAATCCATATAATTCATACATTTCCTGTAATTCAAAGTTTATTATTCAAACCCAACTTGTAAGTTCATGTAGAAACGATTGTGTGATTATTTTTGGTGTATTTCCCAGAAACACACACGCTGCCCTCCTGATCGATGACGGCCTCCAGCGATGTTCAGCGGTCACATTCCTCCTCGGTTAATGTGAGGGGAGAAGCCATAGATTACACACACACACACACACGGGGTGAAAGGATCTGTGTGTGGTGGCTCTGGGGGCCCGTTGCTCTCCCCAGGAGCCTTTGTGTCTCCTCCTCCGAGGAGAGCAAGTTCACAGGGGACACAAAGAGAGAGGAAGAGGAGGGAGAGGAGGGTGGACACTTTCTTCTCCTCTTTTCTCTCCTCGACTTCAAAGGCCACTCACGGCCTCACGATTCACTCTGGGGGCATTTTCCCAAAGGAAGGCTCGTCTTTTGTTTTCCTGTCACGAGGCGAGGAGAACAAAAAGAATAAAAAGAACAAAAAGAACAAAAAGAATAAAAAGAATAAAAAGATGCCAGAGTCCCGCACTCGTGTTCAGCCCCTGCGCTGCGTTTGGGTTTTTGGGACACAGTCGTTTTTTTCAGTCTTGCGGTTCATTGGCTTCTATGTGGTTGACGACGGTGGATGTGGATCATCGTCCAATCGGCTCCTTCCTGCTCTCGAGTTGCATAGAACAATAAATAACGAGTTCCCTCAACGCGCTAATGCTGCATTTAGCGCCCCGAGAAGGAGCTCCGTCTGCGGGAGAGGACGCCGAGTGTCTCCGATCGAACGCTCACCGACGCCCGTTAGTCGCCGTGTCGGCGTGAGCCTCCCGTAAAAGCGTGCGCACGCCGTGAGGAACACGCGTGCGCGGCCCGGACGGTGCGTAGCGGCCGCCGCGTCCTGCGCTCGTCGCTAACGAGCGGCCGTGAGATGGAGACGCGCTCCCGGCCCGGTCGGCACGCCGGCGGATCTGAAGCACCTCGCCGCTCCTGACGCTTCGGTCGGCGGCGTTCCTCGAGTTTCTTTGAGAGCCGAAAAGTCCCAGGAGCGCTTAGCGTGGAGCGCTTTGAAGGGTTGTTCACTTCGGTGTCTCCAAGAGAGAGAGCCACGTGGCAGCAGGTCTGCAGAGATGTGATGTCAATTATACATTTGTGCTGAGTCATTAAAAGATGAATTGAGAACATTTTTAGAACATTTAAGTTTTTTCCCCCTATTTTTATAAATTGTTTTACCTTTTTTTCCAGTATTTTTTTCTAAATACATACTGGTACATCTGTTTCAGGATAGATCGTGAAATACTTAGTTAGGTTTCGGGATAGATCGTGAAATACTTAGTTAGGTTTCAGGATAGATCGTGAAATACTTAGTTAGGTTTCGGGATAGATCGTTAAATACTTAAGTTGAGTTCTGGGATAGATCGTAAAATACTTCGTTAGGTTTCGGCCACAAAACCTTCAGGTTCAGGAAAAGACGGTTGTGTAATCATAACTACGGATGTAACATGATAAATAAAGTAATGTTGACTTTGTGTTCACATGGGGATCAACCAGCGCCCTCTAGTGGTGGACCCCTCCACCGCCTCTTCTGTGGTCTTTATGCCCACCGGCTGTATTCAATTCAATTCAATTCAATTCAGTTTATTTGTATAGCCCAATTTCACAAATTACAAATTTGTCTCGGAGTGCTTTACAATCTGTACACATAGACATCCCTGCCCCAAAACCTCACATCGGACCAGGAAAAACTCCCAAATAACCCTTCAGGGGGGAAAAAAGGGAAGAAACCTGGAGGAGAGCAACAGAGGAGGATCCCTCTCCAGGATGGACAGATGCAATAGATGTAATGTGTACAGAAGGACAGATTTAGAGTTAAAATACATTCAATGAATATGACAGAGTGTATGAATAGTTCATAGTAGGCATATTCCACGATGGAGACCTCCACGATCCATCAGGCAGATGGCGGTGGGGAGGAGGAGGCGGAGTCTCAACAGGACAGTGGCGTAGTCATGAGCAGGAATTCCACGACCCAGACGATCCATCAGGCAGATAGATCTATGCCGTCTCATAGGGTCCGATGACCCCATGAGACGTAAAGTCAAAAGGACTTCCGGGAGAAAGCAGAGTTAGTAACGTGTGATTGAGAGATGAAAATTCATCCTTAAGGAGAGAAAAAGAGGAGATAGGTACTCAGTGCATCCTAAAACGTCCCCGGCAGCTATAAGCCTATAGCAGCATATCAAGGGGCTGGACCAGGGCAAACCTGATTCAGCCCTAACTATAAGCTCTGTCAAAGAGGAAGGTCTTAAGTCTACTCTTAAACGAGGTGACTGTGTCTGCCTCCCGGACTGAAATTGGAAGCTGGTTCCATAAAGAGGAGCTTGATAACTAAAGGCTCTGGCTCCCATTCTACTTTTAAGACTCTAGGAACTACAAGTAGTCCCGCATTTAGTGAGCGTAGCTCTCTAGTGGGGCAATATGGTACGACAAGCTCCTTAAGATATGATGGAGCATCACCAATCAAGGCTTTGTAGGTTAAGAGAAGAATTTTAAAAGTGATTCTTGATTTTACTGGGAGCCAGTGCAGAGCAGCTAGTGCAGGAGTGATGTGATCTCTTTTCTTAGTTTTAGTGAGAACACGAGCTGCAGCATTCTGGATCAACTGGAGGGACCTAAGAGACTTATTAGAGCAGCCTGATAATAAGGAGTTGCAGTAATCCAGTCTCAAGTAACGAACGTGAACCAATTTTTCTGCATCTTTTGAGACAAGATGTGCCTGATTTTTGAAATATTACGTAGATGAAAGAATGCAGTCCTTGAGATTTGCTTTACGTGGGAGTTAAAGGACAAGTCCCGATCAAAGATAACGCCAAGATTCTTTACAGTGGTGTTGGATGCCAGGGCAATGCCGTCTACAGAATCCACATCACCAGATAATTGATCTCTGAGGTGCTCAGGGCCGATTAAAATTACTTGGTTTTGTCTGAGTTTAACATCAAGAAGTTGCAGGTCATCCATGTTTTTATGTCTTTAAGACATGCTTGAATTTTACAGAGTTGGTTGCTCTCCTCTGGTTTTATCGATAAATATAGTTGAGTGTCATCTGCATAACAATGAAAGTTTATGGAGTGTTTCCTGATAATATTGCCCAAAGGAAGCATGTATAAGGTAAATACAATTGGTCCAAGCACAGAACCTTGTGGAACTCCGTGATTAACGTTGGTGGTTATCGAGGCGTCATCGTTTACAAATACAAACTGAGATCGATCTGATAAATAGGATTTAAACCAAATTAGTGCCGTGCCTGAAATGCCAATCGACTGCTCCAGTCTCTGTAACAGGATGTCATGGTCAATTCCAGAGCGCTCTCGCTCATTCCCACAGGTTTACGCCGCCGCGGTGGGAGGGGCTTGTGGCCGTGATTTATCCGTGTGATGCGTCCCGTGTTTCGAGCACACAGCCTGACAGCTTTACACCTGTCGGCTCTGGACGAGACGCTTCACCTGCAGAGCGCTCCAGCCAGCACACGGCTCCATAAACGCTTCTTAAAGGTCACTGACACAATATGGATTTTTCAAGCGTTGTGTGTGTAAAGAAAGTCACCGAGGACTTGATCGTTATTAAAAAAACATGATCGCCTCATGAAAGAGAAACACGCTCGTGGTATAAAACACGACGTCGTTTGACGGCTAAATGGCTTTTTTATCGTTCCCTCCGCTGCAGCCTGTGTGTGTGTTACCGCTGACCAACCCAGCGCGACCCCTCCGTAAACCCTCAGTCTGCCGCCCAGCCGGTCTGAGAGGGAGAATATTGTATTGTTTTTTATGGTTTTCTTCTCATACATTAGGGCCTTATGTAGGCTATTTTATGTGTGTGTGTGTGTGTGTGTGCAAAATAATTGACCAATATAAGCCTTGTCCTATGTTGTGTGTTAAATTTGAAAAGGTGGTAAAGTTCAGATTCAATCTACAGGTTAAAGTGAATTAAATGCAAGAGTTATAACATGTCTAAAGCTGTAAACAGCAGCTAGCGCTACACACGCGTGTTCTCACTACGTCCATCATCAGATATTAAAACGGGATCGTGTGGAGCTCCGTTCTCGTTAGTGACATAAATCAAACCCGGAGAGGCGCATGCTGACAGGGGGACTCGCCACGGGCCAATCAGAAGGGGGCCAAGTGAGTATGAAAAGAGACAAGGTCATGGGGTTGACCCCTAAAAAAGATATGAGGGCAAAGGGAGGAAACGAAAGGAGGTGAGCGAGCTGCTTCTGGAGCCAGAACGAGGAGACGAGGAAGAGGGAAGGAAAGAAAAAGGTGCAGGTTGACCTCAATGCCCCTTCCTGAAAGGGGGAGAAGCAGGGAGGGAAGGGGGGGGGGGCAGTGACCTTGGGGATGACCTCTATTTCCGGGGTAGTTACCACGAGAAAGGTCCAGGTGTTCATAAACGGAGAACGGACACTAAATGTGTTTCCAGTGGAATTAGCAGTAAATCTTTGAGGTTTATGTGCAACGCAAAGATCAAACAGGAAATGGGCGTGGTCTTCCTCCATGGAGCTTTATGGTTTACATGCTGCTCTCATCTGGTGGGCTGGGTGAGGTGGGTGAGGTGGGTGTGGTGGTGAGGTGGGTGTGGTGGGTGAGGTGGGTGAGGTGGGTGAGGTGGGTGTGGTGGGTGAGGTGGGTGTGGTGGGTGTGGTGGGTGAGGTGGGTGTGGTGGGTGTGGTGGGTGTGGTGGGTGTGGTGGGTGTGGTGGGTGTGGTGGGTGTGGTGGGTGTGGTGGGTGTGGTGGGTGTGGTGGGTGTGGTGGGTGTGGTGGGTGAGGTGGGTGAGGTGGGTGTGGTGGGTGGGTGGGTGGGTGTGGTGGGTGTGGTGGGTGTGGTGGGTGTGGTGGGTGTGGTGGGTGTGAGGTGGGTGGTGTGGTGGGTGAGGTGGGTGTGGTGGGTGGTGGGTGTGGTGGGTGGGTGTGGTGGGTGAGGTGGGTGTGGTGGGTGTGGTGGGTGAGGTGGGTGAGGTGGGTGTGGTGGGTGTGGTGGGTGTGGTGGGTGAGGTGGGTGAGGTGGGTGTGGTGGGTGAGGTGGGTGTGGTGGGTGTGGTGGGTGTGGTGGGTGAGGTGGGTGTGGTGGGTGAGGTGGGTGAGGTGGGTGTGGTGGGTGAGGTGGGTGTGGTGGGTGTGGTGGGTGAGGTGGGTGTGGTGGGTGAGGTGGGTGTGGTGGGTGTGGTGGGTGAGGTGGGTGTGGTGGGTGTGGTGGGTGTGGTGGGTGTGGGTGAGGTGGGTGAGGTGGGTGTGGTGGGTGGTGGGTGAGGTGGTGGGTGGGTGAGGTGGGTGGTGGGTGTGGTGGGTGTGGTGGGTGGGTGAGGTGGGTGTGGTGGGTGTGGTGGGTGAGGTGGGTGAGGTGGGTGTGGTGGGTGTGGTGGGTGAGGTGGGTGTGGTGGGTGAGGTGGGTGTGGTGGGTGTGGTGGGTGAGGTGGGTGTGGTGGGTGTGGTGGGTGAGGTGGGTGTGGTGGGTGTGATGGGTGAGGTGGGTGTGGTGGGTGTGGTGGGTGTGGTGGGTGTGGTGGGTGAGGTGGGTGAGGTGGTGAGGTGGGCCGGAGCTCAAAGCTGGCCAAAGAAACACTTATATTGATATGTATTGTTTCTGAAAGGACATCTGAGAGGGACCCAATGAGAGGCCTGATGCCCAAACAAGAGCCCATCACCTAGAAACACATGAGTGGGGTTAGACCCAACCCAATGGGACCCAACCCAATGGGACCCAACCCAATGGAACCCAACCCAATGGGACCCAACCCAACTGGACTGCCGATTTATTTCCATTATTCTGATTGCGGGTAATTATTCACACATACATATTTTAAAATGATGAATTTCTAAGAGGCAACCACACAAGAAAGTAATCCCACGAGCACAAAGAATCAAATTATGATCTCAGCTGATCAAGGATAACATGTTTCTAAATCGCACAAGATTAATTTATTGTTATACAGTATATATATAAATATAATATATATATAATTATATAATATATAATATATATAATAAATATGTATATAATATATATTTATATATATATATATTAAATGTATATTTATATATATATATTTATATAATTGTATATATTTGAATGTATGTGTATATATATAATATATATATACTCATACATTCAAATATATATAATATATACATATATATATGTGTATATATGTATGAACACACATATACTGTACATATAATATGTGTATACAATATGTGTATAATATATATATATACACACATATATATACCCACACCGTGACCTTCGACCCCCCCGGGCTGCTGGGCTACAGTTGACGGCTCCTCTCAACCAGGCAAGAGGGACACGCCCCTCCCCCCCCCCCCCCCACCACCACCGATACAGAGAGAACATCAACCCCTCCCCCATCAACCCCGCACGAGCCCCTCCTTTAAACGCCCTCGTTGAACCCACTTTAGGCCCCGCCTCCTCACTGGCCCTAACAATGTGTGCGGATCAGGCTGAAACTAAATGTCCCGACGGCCTGAAAGCACATGGCTCATTAGTATGCTGTTGGTGTGAGGAGTTATTATATAGGTTGTGGGTAAGAAAACAACACTGTTTAGCATAATAACAATAAAGGTGCTTCTGTAATGACCCGAATCAAAATGATAAATACTCCAAATGAAAGTGGAAACAATCATGTTTGTTGTTTCCATCACATTTCTGACTTGAGGAGATAAACTGCTGAGGCGAGCGTTCTTCCATCAACTCTCCATCTGTCTCCGTGGTGACGAGGGAATGCAAAGAGGATGATGATGATGATGATGATTACATCGTGCATTGAGACGTGCATTGTTTTATTTAAATGTCACGTCTGTAACTGCTCATGCAAAATGTAAAAAAATCCTAATTTTCACTCACAAATTTACTTGAAAGAGGAAAAAAAAAAAAATCTTCCACACAAGCGGAAACTGTGACTGTGTTAATGTCACACACACACACACACACACACACATGCATTTAAACTAAACAATGTGAAACAGCCCTTGTGAGTGTGTGTGTGTGTGTGTGGGGGGGGGTTAACGCATGTAAGGAGATTGTCCTTCAACTTGAGGTCGTGTAATTTGACCTTCATTTAGGGAACAACACACAGCACACCTGACATTGACCTTTGACCTTGGAGGGTAAAAATGGACAATAGACACAAATGTAAAGAAGTATTGAACAACTCATTCACAACAGAGGCCGCCATCTTGAACCGCCTCTCTCCTCTGCCCTTGATGCCTCAGCAGCTCATCCATCATCCCTCCATCACCTTAATTGTAATTGGATAATGAACAAAAGAGAGGAGGAGGAGGAGGAGGAGGAGGAGGATACTTGGTACATGATACTTCATGCATGACGTCGTCTCCGTCACGCCGCCATGTTTGTGGAGTTTTGGGGTTTCTGGAGTTCGGAGCCTCCAGAAGGGGAAGGGGGCGGAGCCTAATACATACGGAATGCTGGATCATGATCAAAACTAGATTAATGTTCCTCTAAACAACCGGACTTCAGTTTTTAGACCCGGAGGTTGTCTCCTGACTCGAGGATGGGCTGGGACCAGAAACGGTTCTTCAGAGGGAAGCCGGAGAAGAACCATTTATGGTTCTGCAGAGAACCTTATAAACCAGGGTTCTTTAAAGAACCCTTTCATTAAAGAGTTCTTCAAAGAACCGATAAAGGTGTCTCAAATGAAACAAAATGGTTCTCCACTAGGTGATGGTTCTTCGTAGAACCACAAAGCCTCTTAAAGAACCATTTAAGAACCCTTATTTTTCTGTGTGAGGAAAAAAACAGCGATTACGTGGGAGGTGGGATTATTACAATACAGATTATGAATGATGATGATGATGATGATGGTGATGATGAAGATGGTGATGATTATGATGAAAAGCAGTTTGCATTGAAAGGTTATAAATTGCTTCTTGTCACATGATGGGTGGGAAGGGGCTACTTTCTGTCACCGTGTGAACCTCGTTAATCAATTAGCGTCTTTATTGTCCGTTCTACGAGCGATAAATACCCGCGCAGCAGATTCACGTTATAAATGCACCAAACTGCCGAAAGGTCCCCCCCCGTCCCTCACTACGAGCTACTCGCCGATGAAAGATAATTAACAAAAAATGGTTTCATGTACAAATGTATTTACTTTCATCATTAAAAAAAACAACCAAGAAACTCACTTATATACGAAAACTGAAGTGTCTCAAAAGAACTTTTTGTGGTTACAATATCATCGTTTATGATCCCGATGGATTATTATGATATTTATTTAATGAGGACAATGAACAGGTAAAACACGACGTCACCAGGTGAGGCGCTACCAGGTCGTAGCGACACAGCTAATTAGCATCTGGAGTCCCTTGACAGAGCATAACAAACATAAAACAATAACAAAACAACAAATAATAAACATATAACAATAAAAAACATAAAACTACAAAAAACTAAATAATAATAAACATAAAACAATAACAAACAAAACAATAAAAAACATGAAATAACAATAAACATAAAACTAGAAGAAACTAAACTAGAAAAACAATAATAAACATAAAACAATAACAAACATAAACAATAAAAACCATAAAACTAGAAAAACTACAACTATAACAAACATAAAACAATTATACAAATTAAAAATATAAAAACAAAACTGTAACAAACATAAAACTATTTAAAAAAACAACTATAGCAAACATTAAACAATAACAATACATCATCACACTTTGTTATTAGCTTTGCCAGAATCTGGTCAGAGGTCAGAGGTCAGAGGTCACTCAGCTTCAGTGCTCATGATGACGTGATGTCATCACTTGTGTTCATAACTCTGTTGTGGTCTTTGTTTCAGATCATTGTGAACAAGACCACACTGAACAACCAGAGTTCAGCCTGTGAGGTCAAAGGTCAAATGGAGGATCTCCAGGCTGACGCTGTGATGACACACAATCACGTTAGCTAAGATTTAGTTTGAATTAGTTAAAGCTGCTGGATTTCAGATGGTAACCGGGGGCAACGAGCATACCTTTCTCAAAATAGCGCCTCGAGGAGTCAGCTGATTGCTAAACTTATCCTTCACCTGACGACCACTCGCACACACACACACACACACACACACACACACACACACAAACAAACACACACACACACACATTGGAATCATCTTACCCAAAAACCACCAAATCGGTCTCGCGTGATTTTGATCGGAGCCGACGGGGTCCTCGTGTCCCTCACGGTGGTCCTCACACATTCCTCACATTCCTGGTGCCGTGGGCTCCCTGCGAAGCCCCCCCCCCCCACACACACACACAAACACACACACAGGGAGTGAGAGAGTGCCCAGGCCTTCTCAGTGGGGGGTCAGCCCGACACTGATGTCATCCGTGACTGTTTGGCATGAGATAACTCCCCCCCCCCCATCTCCCCCCCTTCCATGGCTCCTTCGACCATACATGGACGCCTCCATTCATACCGCGGTGGATTTGGCTTTCCAGTGCGGGAAAAGAACATCACACACATTCACACGAAGATACTCTGGAATCCAGTTAGAGAGCCTTAAAGCTGCATTCTCTCTCCTGACCACCAGGGGGCGACTCCTCTGGTTGTATAGAAGTCTATGCTTCATGTGTTAAAGCTGCATTCTCTCTCCTGACCACCGGGGGGCGACTCCTCTGGTTGAATAGAAGTCTCTGCTTCATGTGTTAAAGCTGCATTCTCTCTCCTGACCACCAGGGGGCGACTCCTCTGGTTGAATAGAAGTCTCTGCTTCATGAGTTGAAGCTGCATTCTCTCTCCTGACCACCAGGGGGCGACTCCTCTGGTTGAATAGAAGTCTCTGCTTCATGTGTTAAAGCTGCATTCTCTCTCCTGACCACCAGGGGGCGACTCCTCTGGTTGAATAGAAGTCTCTGCTTCATGTGTTAAAGCTGCATTCTCTCTCCTGACCACCAGGGGGCGACTCCTCTGGTTGAATAGAAGTCTCTGCTTCATGTGTTAAAGCTGCATTCTCTCCTGACCACCAGGGGGCGACTCCTCTGGTTGAATAGAAGTCTCTGCTTCATGTGTTAAAGCTGCATTCTCTCTCCTGACCACCAGGGGGCGACTCCTCTGGTTGAATAGAAGTCTATTCTTCATGTGTTAAAGCGGCAAAAAAACAAAAACGGTGCAAACTCAAGGCCTGAAACCGCCGTGACGACCACAGGCCTCGTAGCCGCCGCGGCGCCCTCAACGGCGACGCCGTGTGATCGATGACCTTCAGCGGTGTCATCTGATGAGAGCGCCTGACACCCTCCTCCTCCTCCCATTGGACGCTTCCTAAATGGCACAGGTGAGATATAGAAGGTCGCCACGCCCCCTTTCAGTGTCTTGTGTTTGTCCCTCTGACGCACACACACATACGCACATACCCACACAAACACACACACACATATGCACATACCCACACAAACACACACACAC
The DNA here is from genome assembly GCF_029220125.1 of Pseudoliparis swirei. NCBI lineage: Eukaryota > Metazoa > Chordata > Actinopteri > Perciformes > Liparidae > Pseudoliparis > Pseudoliparis swirei. The sequence goes on from NC_079396.1 coordinate 1,934,888, forward strand.
ATATGCACATACCCACACACACACACACACACAGGATTGAAAATACTTCCCTCTCCTAATCCACTGGGGGCTCCCTCATGCTGTCACACACACACACATACCAAACACACACACCACACACATACACACACACATACACACCCACACAAACCACACACACACACCAGACACACACCACACACACAAACACACCACACACACACACACATACACATGAACACACCACACACACACACATACACACACACATACACACACACACACACACACACACACACACACACACACACACACACACACACACACCACACACACACACACACACACACACACACACACACACACACACACACACACACACACACACACACACACACACATACACACCCACACACACACACACCCACACCCACACACCCACACACACCCCCCCTCTGGTCCATCAGTGTAACCCGAGCCCCGGCTCCTCTCTCCCTGTGAGGCATCGCTCAGAACCCGACGCCTCACTATAAATACACACCGTGGGGGGGAATCGCACTTCTGGCAGATACCCCAAAAACAACAACAACAACAACAAAAAGCTCGGCTACGGCGTCACATCCGGCGAGCGGTGCGTCCAGAACCGTCGTCGTGCGGTGAAAATTTAACAGCGATTGTGTAACGGAAAACGGGACAGCAAGGAGGAGGGATTCCCTGTGTGTGTGTGTGTGTGTGTGTGTGCGAGTGTGTGAGTGTGTGAGTGTGTGAGTGTGTGAGAGAGTCGTGCTAAGCAGGGGAAGCCCCCCCCCCCCTACCTCCTATTTCTGCCTCTGCAGTGAGCCTCACCCATCCAACAGCCAATGGGATCACAGCTAGAGGAGAGGGGGGGGGGGGGGCCTTGTGGTTCTATGAAGAACCATCACCCACTGAAGAACCATTCTATTCGTTTGAGGCACCTTTATAGGTTCTTTGTGAACTCTTTAGGGAACTGGTTCTTTAAAGAACCCTGGTTTGAAAGGTTCTCTGAGGAACCAGAAATGGTTCTTCTCTGACATCACTCTGAGGAACCCTGTTGGGTTCCAGGTGGGACCTTCATGGTTCTTCGTGCAGCCCACATCCACTCCGTCAGGATTAACCCAAACACCAAATTAACAGGCAACAGCAAATTTCTGTAACGAGGTCCCTGAACGCACCACTGTGTTTTAAAGGCCGACAAAGAAACAACAAACTACATTACGTGTGTGTGTGTGTGTGTGTGAGCTATGGGGGGGGGGGGGGGGGGGGGGTATTATCTCCACCAAAACCAAATTACAAAAATTACGTAAGTGCCCCGTGAGGAGAGACGGACCTGGCCACAGGCAGCTAGGGGCCAGAGGTCAGGGGTCAAAGGTCAAGCTGGTGACCTGCAGGGCTGCTGTTTCCACCATGCTTCTCCCTCTCTCTCTTTCTTCTCTAATTGATCGCCCACTCTTTTGCCCAACTGGCAACAGATGAAGTCCTGGTGGGGGTTATTATGACATATGCAAATGAGGGGAAGTCTCTTTTATTCTTCTTTTTTTGTTGAAAGTCGGCTTCAATCTCTCCTCTCCTCTCTCCTCTCTCTCCTCTCTCCTCTCCTCTCTCCTCTCTCTCCTCTCTCCTCTCCTCTCTCCTCTCCATGACCGCAGGTTGACGTCTGCTGTGATCTATGAAATCACTTCATGATGAAGAGCAGCTAATCATCTTTTCTCCGTTTATTTTAAGCCTGAGCTATAATTACATTTTTAATTAGGAATCTCCCACTGCATCTCTATAGTCTGACCAGTGGATCGGTGAGGAGGGGGTCCCTCAGTGGGTTGCGGCTCCTCTGCTGGTTCGGGACCAGGTGATCGGGCGGAATTCAATCGTCATTCGGATTCACAGTTCAATTATTCAAAATAAAGTAATTCCAGGAGCCGTGAAGAGGTCCATGTCATCTCTCTCTCTCTCTCTCTCTCTCTCTCTCTCTCAGAACGTCCGGTGTGACCGCCGCTGCATTAATCCCGCCCCCCCGGCCATCGCCCCCTCCGCCCCCCCAACCACAGCACAAAGACACACGCAAGAGACGTAATGAGCCGAGACCTATTACAAATCAATTTTACAGCCGCTCTTTTTATGTTCCACTCTAACAGCCGACGATCGCCCCACAGCGGGGGGGGGGGGGGGGGGGGGACACAGGCTGAACTCACATTTACAGGTCAGGAGTGAGTGTGTGTGAGTGTGTGTGTGTGTGTGTGTGTGTGTGTGTGTGTGTGTGTGTGTGTGTGTGTGTGTGTGTGTGTGTGTGTGTGTGTGTGTGTGAGTGTGTGTATGTGTGTGTGTGTGTGAGTGTGTGTGTGTGTGATATTGAGATGTAACAGGCCCGTCTGCAGAGCCATCCATCGGCCTTTATTGACTCTAATGCATTTATGTTGGTGGCTTTTTGTTTGAAATATCAGATTTGAACAAATGTTAAACCAACTAATTCTAAAGCAACTCGCACAGCCGACGACCCCCCCCCCCTGATTTATTTATTGATGATTGCACATTGCCCCCCCACTTATACTCCTGCTTCCTGTTCTTATCGGCAAACTTTTGTTTTTTCCGCATTGATATATATATATATATATATATATATATATATACATATATATATAGAATTATATATAGAGAAATATATACGTGGAAATATATATATATATATATTTATATATATATATATTTATATATACAGGACTGTCTCAGAAAATTAGAATATTGTGATGAAGTTCTTTATTTTCTGCAATGCAATTAAAAAAACAAAAATGTCATGCATTCTGGATTCATTACAAATCAACTGAAATATTGCAAGCCTTTTATTCTTTTAATATTGCTGATTATGGCTTACAGCTTAAGAAAACTCAAATATCCTATCTCTAAATATTAGAATATCATGAAAAGGTATACTAGTAGGGTATTAAACAAATCACTTGAATTGTCTAATTAACTCGAAACACCTGCAAGGGTTTCCTGAGCCTTGACAAACACTCAGCTGTTATAAATCTTTTTTTTTACTTGGTCTGAGGAAATATTAAAATTTTATGAGATAGGATTTTAGAGTTTTCTTAAGCTGTAAGCCATAATCAGCAATATTAAAAGAATAAAAGGCTTGCAATATTTCAGTTGATTTGTAATGAATCCAGAATGCATGACATTTTTGTTTTTTTAATTGCATTACAGAAAATAAAGAACTTCATCACAATATTCTAATTTTCTGAGACAGTCCTGTATATATTGTGAAGTAGCTGCTCCGCCCTGGGGGAGTCTTCTTGATTTCAGCTGAGTGAGTCAGGGTCGTGAACCCAGAACCCTCCGGTCCGCCTGATGGATTTGACCGTCGGTGAGCGGTCAGCTTCCTCTGACCACAGGCAAGAAATGTTCCATCAGCCCCACTCTGCTGTTCTGTAGGGACCGGGTCGGGTCTGGGATGGACCGCATGGTCTCATGGAGGAACCCTGGGATCAGACCGCCATACAGGTTCACTACTAAACTGAATAAAAAAGGCATAGTTTTATAGGCACTGCTATATAAATTAACATGTTTTATAGGCACTGCTACATGAATAAACATGTTTTATAGGCACTGGTACATAAATGAATATGTTTTATAAGCACTGCTACATGAATATACATGTTTTATAGGCACTGGTACATAAATGAATATGTTTATAAGCACTGCTACATGAATAAACATGTTTTATAGGCACTGGTACATAAATAAACATGTTTTATAAGCACTGTTACATAAATGAATATGTTTTATAAGCACTGCTACATGAATAAACATGTTTTATAAGCACTGCTACATGAATAAACATGTTTTATAAGCACTGCTACATGAATAAACATGTTTTATAGGCACTGGTACATAAATGAATATGTTTTATAAGCACTGCTACATGAATAAACATGTTTTATAGGCACTGGTACATAAATGAATATGTTTTATAAGCACTGCTACATGAATAAACATGTTTTATAGGCACTGGTACAGAAATAAACATGTTTTATAAGCACTGTTACATAAATGAATATGTTTTATAAGCACTGCTACATGAATAAACATGTTTTATAAGCACTGCTATATGAATTAGCATGTTTTATAAGCACTGCTATATGAATTAGCATGGTCTGCTAGCTGTAAAGCACATCTGCTGCCTATCCAGTAACAGCGTTGCAGCACGATTCATTTGATGAAGTGTTGATGGTGATTTGGAGAGTAAAGAAGATGAACATCACGTTGCTGTGATGGAGGTCACCGTGTTTCATGTGAAGCGCTGTCAGAACTGACAGTGTATTTAACTCTTTGAAGCCAAATGCAAATTCTACAAAAAAATGTCTTTCTTTGTAAAACACGAGAAGGGAGACGGAGATGAAGACTCGTGTTTCCTGAGTGATGCATTTCCCTTTTGAATCATTAGCGAGCCTCAGCCCGCTGAGCGGTGCTCCAGATCAAACGTGTGTCTTTAACCGTGCATCCCGGTGTGTGTGTGTGTGTGTGTGTGTGTGTTTATTGATCGTGGAGGAGGCATTAGTTCTCTGGTTATTAATAGCCCGAGGAGGGAAGCCTAATGGGAGCTCGACTTCCTCCAACTGGCTTATTCATAGCGGGATCATTACTACCATAATTGACCCCTTCTTCCTGCATGTCTGTCTGACTGATGGAGTGTGTGTGTGTGTGTGTGTGTGTGTCTGTCTCACGCTACATTTATCTGTCTCTTTCTCCCTCTCTCCAACGAACCAACACACACACGGATATAAATGGATCGATGCTGCACACACACACACACACACACACACTACCTTCCGCCTTTCCATGTGCTGTAAAGTCCATTCCACCGTATGCAATGTGCATTGCATCCCCTGTAGTTGTAAACATTCTCTGTACGAGGTCATTCTGCTCTTTTCTTTTCCATCACCAATATCCCCCCCCCCTCTCACCCCCCCCCCCCCCCTCATCTCACCCGTGCGCGTCCCCCGAGGCGACAAATTATTCATAAACTATTTCCTATCTTTATGGATACACTTTCAGAAAGCTTTTCCTTGTCCGACATTTAAGCTGCATTAAGGGTGAGCAGAGAGTGCATATGCACATGCGTGTGCATGCAGAGAGAGAGAGGGAGAGAGAGGGAGAGAGAGAGAGGGAGAGAGGGAGAGAGTGAGAGAGAGGGAGAGTGAACGACACGTGGAGACAGAATGACATGCTGCTGTAGAGACGACCAACAACAGACGTTTAGTTTAATAAAAGAACAAAGACGTCTTGAAGGAAATAACCTTACGTTACTTCTGCTGTAATCTGGCGCTATAGAGAACATTACAGGGGGGCGGGGCCTCACCCTGATAGAATGGTGGGGGAAACACTGGGATGTGTCACATGCAAAAGACTTTAAAAGGTGAATTTACATTTTTTTGTAAAATCGAGAAAATGCCGCCAGCCTCCAGAGGGTGAACGTGACATATTTGTCAGTTTATCAAGGCCACTGGTTCTGCTGCTGTTCAGTGTTAAAGATGACAGGACCAATGGGGTCACAAATACACCTTTGTTTACTAATCTGATGTTTCACTGAAGAAACAATTTATCATCCACGATATTAAATACCTCGCTGGCACTTTATAGGTAGGAGCCTCTTTGAAAACACAGCTTTGTGGGAAGTTTTGTCTTTAAAAAAAGAATACAAGTGTCTGAAATACACGCTGTCTGGAGGGATTACTCGTTCATTTTGAAGATTTAGTCTTTAGAAGAAAAGAAAAGAAAAAACCTTTTAATTAATTAATTTTAAAATGTGTGATTAATTAGTTAATTTTTTTTAATCGATTGACAGCCCTAATATGTATATATATATACATATGTATATGTATAAATACATATATATATATACGTATATATACATATATCTACGTATATATATATGTATATATATACGTATATATATACATGACGTCATCGTCATGTTTTTAAAGGCACATTTGTGATTTCTGATATTGACCTATATACAAATAAACTGAATTGAATTGAATCCATTAGTTTGTGCAATGTTGGTTTTTTTTTAAACATAAACTTCAGCATTTTGTCATCGGCCATCTTTGGTTTTATTGTCCGCCATCATGTTCTTTTCTTCTCGCAACCAGCGATGGTGGAGCTAAGTCCATTGGAGCTTAGCTTAGCCAGGAGTCGCCCCCTGCTGGCCATTAGCGAGAATGCAAGTTCAGGTTCACTTTTGGCTTCACTTTTCAGACCCGGAGGTTGCGGACGGAGTATTTCCTTTTAGGCTCTTCCTTGTGGGCGGGGCCTAACGCTCAGCCTGTAAATATAGAGCCTTCCTGTCAGGAACAAGGAAAGACGGTTTTGTTGTTGAGCTCTTTGGTCAGCAGAGCGTGTCCTCTCTCAGCGGCTTACGAGAATGATTCACACACACACACACACACACTCTCACACACACACACACACACACACACACACAGGAGGAAACAGGATGTGTTGTTGCCGGTTTTCTGAGGAGTTCCCCCGCGGAGGCCTTCCTGATCTGGGTTGTGACGGTGTGTAAACACACTCGTCTCAGAGACGCACAAACACGGCAACAAAGCGGCGCGGGATCCGCTTCCTCGCGCTCCGATGAACAGGTGGGCGGAACACACAGATGTTCACAAACAAACATACGCACACGCACACGCCTTCCTTCCCACCGAGTCAACAAGCTGGTGACGACGTTTGTGTTGACGAAGAACAAAGAAAAGAAAGAAGAAGAGAGGGATAGAAAACATCCCCTCCGGCTTCCTGTCGGGACGCGGCGGCGGATGGAGCGTTTTCCTGCGGACGAGCAAACACAATGTGAGCGCGCGTGACCTTTGACCTCTGAGCCGCGTTCATAAGCTCTGCTTTCACAGCACGTTTATCTGAGCGGGGTCACGGGACGGGTCCTCCAAACCGAGCCAGCAGGTTGATGATTACCGAATACCTCCATTGAAGGAGTCAATGCACCTTTATTTTATTATAATAACCTCATGTTTTGTAGTTTGTAGTTTCATGTTTCTGGAATTGTAATTAATGGAGAACATTTTTTTAATACAAATTATGACACAATGTCAGTATTTCTTTATATTTGTATAGTTTGCAAGAGTTTCTTATATATATATTTTAATCACCATTAATTTCACTTATTTAAAAAAAAGTTTTCATTGAGTTTTATTTAATTTGATCTGTTCGTCACTGACCTACTGACTGACTGACTTATTGAATGAACTCACTTTTATTCTCGGTTCTTGTTGACTTTTATTTTGAAAATCGGTCCTTGCCGTAATGCCGAGTACACAGCTGCGTGCTCACCTTGATTCATCCGCTGATGGCAAGATCATCAAACGCAGGTATTTCGTCTAAAATCAAAAGTTGTGATGCTGACGCTGATCAGATATTAAAGGATCAGAGAAGTTCAGTCCACAGAAGCTCGGGCGACTTCTTCTTCTGCCGATTCGTCAGGTTTGTTTTTGAGATTCTGACCTGTTGGTGGCGCTAGAGAGGAGAAGTGGACAGGGTTCTTCTGGACGCCATGAGTGTTGATATATTTCAGCTTTGTTCACCTCGCTCGCCCTTCAAATGTCGGCCCTCTGTGAAACCTAGAGCCACAACGCTCGGAGGGGCTAAAACACACAGCTAGTGCAGGGAGGAGAGAGAGAGAGAGAGGGATGGAGAGAGAGGGAGAGAGAGAGATATGGAGAGAGGGAGAGAGAGAGAGGGATGGAGAGAGAGAGATGGAGAGAGGGAGAGAGAGAGAGGGGGAGAGAGAGAGGGATGGAGAGAGAGAGAGGCCCAGCTGGGAGCAGAGCTATTTTTAACCTGCTCAGTCAGCCTGTTAGGGCAGGTCTATATATAGGGAGCAGGATCGAGTAACGTGTGTGTGTGTGTGTGTGTGTGTGTGTGTGTGTGTGTGCCATTCGAGTGATGGTGGCACTTTGACTCTCCAGCTGTAACCAGGATACCCCCCCCCCCCCCCAAAACTACACCCACACACACACACTGGTGACGGCCACCAGCTTATCTGGTTTCATCGCAGCGCTCCACGGCATCGGATGTCTCGCGCGACCTCTCCGGAACCTGAAAGGTTAAAGTGTTAAACAGAGCAGCCAGAAGCAAACATTATTATATCTACAATTATAATTATATATATTTATACATGTTTATATTTATTGACGTTTTTTTATGTTCTATTTATATGTTTATCTAGTTGTATTTTATTTAATTTTGTGATATATATCTTATATATATGTGTATATATATATGTATATATAAATAAATTATATAAATATGTAAATAAACATTTATAAATATAAATAAACATATAAATACATTTAAAAAATATATTAATAAAATAAAATTAAAATAATAAAATTAAAATAAATGAATGTTTAAATAAATGAATACAAATAAATGTATATATATACATATATATATATAAATAAATGTGTATATGTATACGGAGGTGGAGTGGCTGTTCCAGGCCTGAAACAGGAGATAAACATGATAGCATATGCCTAAACATTAGACATCTCAAACCATGTGATTAAAGACGTTTTGTATCTGTGTCTCTTCTAATATTCCTTTGTTTCATTTATTTAAAGAATTATTTATTTAATTAGATTTTCTATAAACTTGATAGATAAAGTCATATGTCTTCACGGGGCCCCCGGGTCCTCGGAGAGACGCGTCTGTGACGTCTGTTGCTGGTTTGTATAGCACTGACACACTCGGCAGGTGTGTGTGAACGTGGTGCTCGGCCACACACACACACACACACACACACACACACACACACACACACATGCTGCTGCGGTCATGTGTTGTTTCAGGTGAGCGGCGAGGAACAGCTGAGCCTCCGTCAGCATCGTCAAAGACGGCTCGGACTACTGTTTTAGCTCACACACAGACACACACACATACGCACACACACACAAACACACACACAGCTTTTAAATGCTTTAGAAACAGGTGGTCTTAGAAAGCATTGACTTCACTTGCTGTAGTTAGCGTAGTTAGAATAGTTAGAGTAGTTAGAGTAGTTAGCATAGTTAGCATAGTTAGAGTAGTTAGCATAGTTGGAGTAATTAGAGTAGGATAAGATAAGATATATTCTTTATTAATCCACAAGGGGAAATAAGTTCTCTGCATTTAACCCCTCCTTAGTTATTAAGGAGCAGCGGGCTGCAGTGATGCGCCCGGGAAGCAACTGGGGGTTCAGTGCCTTGCTCAAGGACACTTTGACTTGCAACTAATGGGGAGAGCGGGGATCGAACCCACAACCTTGGGGTTGCAGGACGACCCCCTGACCCCACTGAGCTACAGCCGCCCCAAAGTTAGTTAGCGTAGTTAGCATAGTTGGAGTAGTTAGCATAGTTAGAGTAGTTAGAGTAGTTAGCGTAGTTAGAGTAGTTAGCGTAGTTAGCGTAGTTAGAGTAGTTAGCGTAGTTAGCGTAGTTAGAGTAGTTAGCGTAGTTAGAGTAGTTAGAGTAGTTAGCGTAGTTAGAGTAGTTAGCGTAGTTAGAGTAGTTAGAGTAGTTAGCGTAGTTAGCGTAGTTAGAGCAGTTAGAGTAGTTAGCGTAGTTAGAGTAGTTAGAGTAGTTAGCGTAGTTAGAGTAGTTAGAGTAGTTAGAGTAGTTAGCGTAGTTAGAGCAGTTAGAGTAGTTAGCGTAGTTAGAGTAGTTAGAGTAGTTAGCGTAGTTAGAGCAGTTAGAGTAGTTAGAGTAGTTAGCATAGTTAGAGTAGTTAGAGTAGTTAGCGTAGTTAGCCACTCGGGGGCTGCGTAGAGGTCGTCTTAGACCCAGAGACCACGCCCCCTGAAGCTGAACGTGGAGGACGTCTTTAATGTCAGCCTCCTGCTTCAGGAGGAACACTTTCCACTGGAGCATCAATCATTCAGCAGATGGCCAGTGTGTGTGTGTGTGTGTGTGTGTGTGTGTGTAGGTGTGTGTGTGTGTGTGTGTCTGTGTGTGCAGATCAAGTAACAGTGCTCCTGGCTGGTCTTTTTACATGCTCTCCTCTTTGCCTCACCACGGCCCTCATTACTTATTCATCACCTGTGGAAGGTGTGTGTGTGTGTAGGTAAGGTTGTGTGTGTGTGTGTGTAGGTAAGGTTGTGTGTGTAGGTAAGGTTGTGTGTGACTGTGTGTAAGTAAGGTTGTGTGTGACAGTGTGTGTATGTAAGGTTGTGTGTGTAGGTAAGGTTGTGTGTGACTGTGTGTAGGTAAGGTTGTGTGTGACAGTGTGTGTAGGTAAGGTTGTGTGTGACAGTGTGTGTAGGTAAGGTTGTGTGTGACTGTGTGTGTAGGTAAGGTTGTGTGTGACAGTGTGTGTAGGCAAGGTTGTGTGTGACAGTGTGTGTACGTAAGGTTGTGTGTGTGTAGGTAAGGTTGTTTGTGTGTGTAGGTAAGGTTGTGTGTGTGTGTGTGTAGGCAAGGTTGTGTGTGACAGTGTGTGTACGTAAGGTTGTGTGTGTGTGTGAACGTAAGGTTGTGTGTGACTGTGTGTGTAGGTAAGGTTGTGTGTGACAGTGTGTGTAGGTAAGGTTGTGTGTGACAGTGTGTGTAGGTAAGGTTGTGTGTGACTGTGTGTGTAGGTAAGGTTGTGTGTGACAGTGTGTGTACGTAAGGTTGTGTGTGTGTGTGAACGTAAGGTTGTGTGTGTGTGTGTGTAGGTAAGGTTGTTTGTGTGTGTAGGTAAGGTTGTGTGTGTGTGTGTGTAGGTAAGGTTGTGTGTGTGTGTAGGTAAGGTTGTGTGTGAACATGTGATATGGTGCCGTCCAGCTGAGTGGCCAAACAGATCAGCTCACACACACACAGAGTAGAAAGAGGTGGAGAAATACATCTGTGCAAGAGAGATAAGACACGACTGAACACAGCCACACACACACACATCCACACACACATCCACACACACACACACACACATCCACACACACAGCCACATAGACACACACACAGTCACATACACACACACATAAACACACACACACATACACATAGACACATCCACACACAGACACATAGACACACACATACACACATACACACACACATACACATACATATAGACACATACACACACATAGACACATACACACACACATAGACACATACACACACACATAGACACATGCACACATAGCCACATACACACATACACATAGCCACACACATAGACACACACATAGACACATACACACACACACATAGACACACACATACATAGACACATACACACACACACATAGACATATACAAACATACACACATACACACACACATAGACATATACAAACATACACACACACACATACACACAGCCACATGCACACACACATAGAAACACACATACACACATAGACATATACAAACATACACACATACACACACACAGCCACATACACACACACATAGACACACACACATAGACACATACACACATACACACACACATAGACACATGCACACACACACATAGACACACACATAGACACACACATAGACCCACATAGACATATACACACATCAACATACACACATACACAAACACATAGACACATACACACACAGCAACATAAACACATAGACACATCAACATACACACATACACAAACACATAGACACATACACACACAGCAACATACACACATAGACATATACAAACATACACACATATACACACATCAACATACACACATACACACATACACAAACACATACACACATAGACACACAGCAACATACACACATACAAACATAGACACATAGACACACACATAGACATATACACACATAGACATATACAAACATACACACATACACACACATAGACACACACATAGACACATACACACACATACACACACACACACAGACACATACACACGTACACACACACCTACACACTGCAGCCTCACTGGAAGCTCGGCTCACTCTTTCAGCACGCAGAACACATGCAGCCGTTTACACGCACACACGTGCACGCATGGCACCCTAATGTGTGTGTGTGTGTGTGTGTGTGTGTGTGTGTGCGTACATGTGTGTGTTGCTGGTGCAGGGTAGATGCTTTTCTCAATCAGAGATAGTGACAACAGGTGCACGCCATTATGACCTCTTGGAGGGGAGGGGCTCTGAGGGAGGGGCGGGGCTCTGAGGGAGGGGCGGGGCTCTTTTTCTTTCTAAATTATTTATTTTAAGAAATATAGATATTATCTTTTGGCACCTTTGGCTTCTAAACTGTAAACGTCTAATCTAGGAGTACAAGTGCAAATAAATAAATATATATAAATAAAACCAGCAAGAATACGTTAGATTAAAAAATGTAAGAATCAAATTTATTACGGACTGATGCAAGATGTATTGTTTGCCGTCATCAATAAATCAAATGATTTAAAGATGAACAGAGGGATGAGTCACATTTGTTTTCTTTCATTGATTTAACCTATGGGATCTCTTCTACAACACGGCGACGCTTCACACTCGTTTAAATACACAAGACTGGAAATATATTTATCACCCGCACTAAACAAACCTTTCCCCGGATTGGCTGCTTGTTTTAATGAAGCTGAGCTTTCGCATGAGCAAACATCCTGCGACCATAAAACGCCTTTAAAGCGTCAAAGATCATTCGCTCCGCCCAGAGCCCCTGAGCAATCACACTGAATAACACGCGACACGGCCATCACACACCTGGGAATTGTGTGTGTGTGTGTGTGTGTGTGTGTGTGTGTCCATGTGGCCACAGTTATATGTGTGTGTGTGTGTGTGTGTGTGGATGCATTTCCCATAAGGTTGGCGCTCACGTCTATTGTGGGAAAACCTGAAGTGCTTCTTCAGAGGAGGAGGGGAGGAGGGAGGACCATCGTGCCATCGTTGATTTTTAGAAAGAGAGAGATAGAGAGAGGGGAAGGGGAAATAGAGAGAGAGAGCAGGGGAAAAAGAGAGAGAGAGTGTTAGGAAAAAAAGGAGAAACAAATCATTACATTTCATCCACAGACTGTCTATGGGAAGTAGACGCAGTCACTGTTACATCACCCGTTGGATTGTGGATGTTTTGAGGCATCGAGTTTGACGATTTTGTCGTCGCCATCTTGGATTACGAACGCCGCCATGTTTGCTGCGTTCGAGACGATCGAGACTGGATCAGTCGATTGGCATTTCGGGCACCGCACTAAGTTGGTTTGAATCTATTTATCAGATGGTTCTCAGTTTGTATTTGTGAACGATGAAACCTCGATGACCACCAACTTTAGTCACGGAGTTCCACAAGGCTCTGTGCTCAGACCACTTTTATTTACCTTACACATGCTTCCTTTGGGCAAGATTATCAGGAACTGTCATCAAACCAGAGGAGACCGACCAGCTCAGTAAACTTCAAGCATGTCTGAAAGACATAAAAACATGATGAGCTGCAACTTCTTGATGTGAAACTCTGACAAAACTGAAGTAATTTGTCTCTGAACAGTTTAGAGCCCAACGATCTGGTGATGTGGTGTCCGTAGACATTTATTGGATTATTGGGCTCAGAAATATTATTGATACATGCAATGCCTGGATGGAAAAGTAAATGGGTAGAATAGTAAATGGGTAGAAATTAAATGGATATAATAACGGTTACATCTCAGTTGGATCGAATACCGTTGAGTTCTCATTGGTCCTTCACACCTCAACAGGACAACCATCTGGAAAAGGAGGAGGAAGTCAAATACGAGGTGGAAGAAGGAGAAGACGGTGGTTGGAAGAAGCAACAAGGGAGTCGAGGGGGAGGGTGGTGGAGGAGGAAGATGGAGGGGAAGGGGAGGAGTCAATAGTGTCGGGCCTCGATAGAAAGAGGGGATGGATTGAGTTCGAGGACGGAGACAATGTGAAGAGCGAGTCGAAGAAACGGAGGGGTAATGAGCTTCTTTTGTTGTCGCGCTCCCACCTCCACTTCCTCCGAGCCGGAAGGCTGCGAGAGTTTGGAGTGAAGCGTCTCGTCGGTCACAGCATGCGGAGGAATGTCTCCGACAACGCGATGTTCCGGAAGCTTCCGCGACCCGACGGCGAAAACATTCCTCCAGCCGCTTCACTTCTATCAGCAGATTTGCGACGGGGTTAAAAAAAACTGTCCGGAGACTGAAGCAGCGAAGCAACGACCGCGTCGTTCACCGAAGAGTAAACTCAAACACAACCGCCGATGAACTTCTTCAGGTTGATGCCAACTTTCTTTTGTCGAAGCGCTCGTAAGAAGTTCATCTTACGGTCAATATCTTCCCCCAGGAGAGCAATCCGTCACCCTCCCCGATCGGCATGGAAGACGGATGCTGCGCGGCCAGCTGTGGCGCCGTCTCTCTCTCACACACACGTCGTCTCCAAATAATGCATGTCCAAACGCACACGTGTGTGTGTGTGTGTGTTGATGTATATACGCGCCGATCTGCGCGTGTGTGCCACCGCCGGGCGTCGCTCGCGGTAATCGCTTCATCTCCGACCGCGTCAGGCCGAGCCGAGATGGCAGGTTGGCAGAGACACACGCTCTATGTTCATGAAAGGCCATCTTTCTCTCAGCAGACGGGGCCTTTCGCTCCGTTAGTCGCCTGATTTATCGTCCCGCCACGCCGGAAGGTTTATATGTGTGTGTGTGTGTGTGTGTGAGTAGCGCATCATGTGCCACACCCCACGCGAGTCAGTTTTATGTGCGACCCCCTTGGTGTGACAGGTGTTATCAGGTGTTCGGCCGGACGCCGGTCTGATCCCGCTCGTCAGGCTCAGCCAATTAGAATCCACGTGTTCAAACACACACACACACAGCGCTCACACACACACACAGCGCTCACACACACACACACAGCGCTCACACACACACACACACACAGCGCTCACACACACACACACACGCTCACACACACAGCGCTCACACACACACACACACAGTGCTCACACACACACACACACACAGCGCTCACACACACACACACACACAGCGCTCACACACACACACACACACAGCGCTCACACACACACACACACACAGCGCTCACACACACACACAGCGCTCACACACACACAGCGCTCACACACACACACAGGCTCACACACACACACACAGCTCACACACACACACAGTGCTCACACACACACACACAGGCTCACACACACACACAGGCTCACACACACAAACAGTCTCACACACGCAGTCTCTCACACACAGTCTCACACACACACACACCGGCTCACACACACAGGCTCACACACACACACACAGCGCTCACACACACACACAGCGCTCACACACACACACACACAGTGCTCACACACACACACACACAGCGCTCACACACACACACAGCGCTCACACACACACACACAGCGCTCACACACACACACAGCGCTCACACACACACACACACAGCGCTCACACACACACACAGCGCTCACACACACACACACACACAGTGCTCACACACACACACACAGCGCTCACACACACACACACACAGCGCTCACACACACACACACACAGTGCTCACACACACACACACACAGCGCTCACACGCAGCGCTAAAAGGTTTCGACGCTCGACATGGAGGCGGGGTTTCTAATGTCTCGGAGTGAACGAGCACTTCGGTGCTCGTTGGATAACGTGAGTGAGAAGTTCAGTCGCCTAAAGTTCTCCACGCTGCCTTCGCTGCCATGTTTTTAAAGTTTAAAGTGGTGCGTTCAGGGCCTTCTAAAACTGGCCTCCTCACGCATTGTTTTCCATTACCTCCAGTTTTCTATTAAAAGGACACCACAGAAGAAGTCCCTGTTCCCTGTTCCCTGTTCCCTGTTCTCTGTTCCCTGTTCTCTGTTCCCTGTTCTCTGTTCTCTGTTCCCTGTTCCCTGTTCTCTGTTCCCTGTTCCCTGTTCCCTGTTCTCTGTTCCCTGGTCCCTGTTCTCTGTTCCCTGTTCTCTGTTCCCTGTTCCCTGTTCTCTGTTCCCTGCTCCCTGTTCCCTGTTCTCTGTTCTCTGTTCCCTGTTCTCTGTTCTCTGTTCCCTGTTCCCTGTTCTCTGTTCTCTGTTCCCTGTTCTCTGTTCCCTGCTCCCTGTTCCCTGTTCTCTGTTCTCTGTTCTCTGTTCCCTGTTCCCTGTTCCCTGTTCCCTGTTCTCTGTTCTCTGTTCCCTGTTCCCTGTTCCCTCTTCCCTCTTCCCTGTTCTCTGTTCTCTGTTCTCTGTTCTCTGTTCCCTGTTCTCTGTTCCCTGTTCCCTGTTCCCTGTTCCCTGCTCCCTCTTCCCTGTTCCCTGCTCACCCTTCCCTGTTCCCTGTTCTATGTTCCCTCTTCCCTCTCCCCTGTTCCCTCTTCCCTGCTCCCTCTTCCCTGTTCCCTGCTCACCCTTCCCTGTTCCCTGTTCTATGTTCCCTCTTCCCTCTCCCCTGTTCCCTCTTCCCTGTTCCCTGACACGTCTGTCTTCAGGTCTAAATAGGGAACGATTGGCCGTGAATCGCCTTCATCTTCTATTAATCATCATCGTTTCCGCCTCTCTACACATCCACTCACCCAGGGGTCTTGAACCTCTGGCTCTCCTGGTGACGGCATACGGCTCCCAGACAATTTTGAGTTAAAAAAATATATATAATCTCCGCCCGCCCCCCTGTAATTTTCTCTATCGCGCCAGATTACATCAGAAGTAATGTAAGGTCCTTTTCTTAAAGACGTCTTTGTTCTATTATTAAACTAAACGTCTGTTATTGATCGTCTCTACAGCAGCATGTCACTCTGTCTCTACGTGTCGCGTGAACACTTCTCGGCTCGCCATCTCGCGCGCTGCAGAGCTCCGATGCCGGCGTGTGCGCACATCGGGGGCGGAGCAAAGAAAAACTCCCCCCCCCCCCCCCTGTAGCATCACGCAGCACCAGAAGTCGCATTAAAATTGTACGTTAAAAATACTATATGGCTCTCAATGAAATACATTTAGAAATATTTGGCTTTTATGGCTCTCCCAGTCCAAAAGGTTCCTGACCCCTGCACTAACCTCTTCTACTGATGCCCCCAACCCACACCACCCATCCCCCACCACACACACACACACACACATCATAAACACGCCAACCCCCCGTTCCTCCCGTACTAATATCTTCTTCCCTCCCTCCCCTCCCCCTCCGTTCTTCCTTCACATCAACCACACACCACTCACCCAACCCCCTCTTCAACTCTTCATCCTCACCACCACTGAAACCCGATCTGGCAACCCCCCGTGGCATGGTCTGCCCTGCGTGGTCCAAGGTGGACGTGAAGATCTTCTTGGAGGTCGTCCCACAGAAATGCTGACTGGACACTAATTGAATCAACTCATCAAGATCGTTTCCTCTCTGGGATCCACTGAGAACTCTGTTTCCATTGGTCGCCGTCGGCTCATTCAGAACTCAAACCCAATCAAATCGAGGTACGACCCGTCGTCCGTCATGGCGGCCGAATCGGCGTGCTGGGGGTCATTTTTCGTTCTTTCCGTGCACCGTTAGAATAACGGACGTGGCCGGTTGGTGCTGACTCAGACCGCCTGGCGTTAGAAAGATTGTTTTTCAGAGAAAAGGCGAGGCCAGAGGAGGAGGATGGACGCCACGGCGAGGCCAGAGGAGGAGGATGGACGCCACGGAGAGGCCAGAGGAGGAGGATGGACGCCACGGCGAGGCCAGAGGAGGAGGATGGACGCCACGGCGAGGCCAGAGGAGGAGGATGGACGCCACGGAGAGGCCAGAGGAGGAGGATGGACCCCACGGCGAGGCCGGAGGAGGAGGATGGACCCCACGGCGAGGCCAGAGGAGGAGGATGGACGCCACGGCGAGGCCAGAGGAGGAGGATGGACGCCACGGCGAGGCCAGAGGAGGAGGATGGACGCCACGGCGAGGCCAGAGGAGGATGATGGATGCCACGGCGAGGCCAGAGGAGGAGGATGGACGCCACGGCGAGGCCAGAGGAGGAGGATGGACGCCACGGCGAGGCCGGAGGAGGAGGATGGGCGCCACGGCGAGGCCAGAGGAGGAGGATGGACGCCACGGCGAGGCCAGAGGAGGAGGATGGACGCCACGGCGAGGCCAGAGGAGGATGGACGCCACGGCGAGGCCAGAGGAGGAGGATGGATGCCACGGCGAGGCCAGAGGAGGA